>NW_019100930.1:1948-13340 GCF_001856785.1 Myzus persicae | reverse complement strand
GGCCTCAATGAGAGGCCACCCAGCCCACCTGAACGCAAAATTTTCGTAGCCAATTACGCGGGGCCGAGCTTTCGGTACTATATGTCGCTGGTCGACGAGGCAATAAATTCAAACGGAGAGGCTAAACCGAAGGCCATTGAAAATACTTGTAAGTGCGTGCCGGAGCCAGAACTTGACACAAATTCGCCAGACGTAAGGGAGAAGAACGAACTCGAAGGCAGTTCGAAACTGTGGCGGTGTTCTTCGGCCCCAAATATTCACATAAGCTTTGGACTGGTCGGCCACCCGGAATCGGATACCAGTTGTAGTGACGTAACAAATGAGGAGGTAGCCCTGGACAGCGTTCAAACCAAACGGCGTCGCACAATGTGGAGCCGGACGAAGCGATTCTTCCGGCGCATATTTTGCTGCGCCGTTTAGGGTCCTTTATTTATAGCTGCAGTATGTTTTTTTATCCACCGCCAGTCAACCTGTTTCGCAAACTTAACGTGTCAACAAGACAATCGAACAAGTAAATCATGATTAATAATTATTAAAAACATGTTAACATTTTAAGATGTAGTACAATACTGAGCGTTTCTTTACGCGGCAGCGCCCCAGGGGGGATTCAATATTTTATTTTAAGATCATTCCCGAGGTAATGTAAAAGTCATGTTCAAAATTGAAACAGGTTTCCAAAAAAATAAATCGTTTTTAATTTTTATTTTTATTCTATACAGAGAGCCTACATTAAAGGGTGCAGAAGCATAACATGTTTTATAAATTAGTATTTTATTTGTTTTAAATCCAATTATTCACATTTAAATTATAATTCCCGGGGATATTTATCAAAAACTGAGTTATTGTCTATATACTTAAATTAATCTACAAATTTAATTTTTGTTTCTTTATTTTAATGTTTTCATATTAATCTACTTATTAATAAACATAAATATTAGATGGAGAATGTAAATTATTAATGAGCAATATGAAAATAATTTAAATGTCTGACTTAATTTATATGTTTGTTTGAAAATTCCACTGACTAAACCACAAATAAGTATAGGAAAATTAAAAGAAAACAAATTATAACAATAATGATTGTACCTATTCACATATTTTAACATAAAGATATTGAAAATAACAATGAAATTCACAATTCTATTTTCTAAAATTGGGAAAATTGCACTAACAAGTTAGTTGACCAACAAGTCATTTTTTATCAGAAAGACAATAAAAGATTGCAAATTTTATAAATAATTGCTTTACAAAATTCTAACCAGTTAATTAATGATATTTTTTATTTTTGTATTAAAATATTGACATAAAACCATAGTTATTCTGTAATTCAGTCATTCAGTGTACTATAGGTATATTAAGTAAACAAAAAAATACGATTCTTATACTAATTGCAATATATAAATAGAATATATATATAATTGTCTACAATTAAGAGGCGTCGAGGCTTAAAAAAAAAATATTTAAATACATATTTATTTTATTACCGTAATTTATTGATGTACTAGGTAGTTATATCATTTTTGCGAAAATAATTTGTCTAAATAGGTACTTTTAATTTTTTAATAACTATATACTATATTATATTTATATTGCAATTAGTACAATACTCTTAGTTTTTTGTATTCTATCCGTATATATTATATATACGCATAAATCCGTGTATTTAACTATTTTTAGTCGAAAACTAATCACATAATAATTTAGGTACCATTATCATATTGTTTATTTGTTTCATATAATATTACTTGCTGTTTTTAATCCTTAAGTCAATTCTGATATCACCTTATTGGAATGGTGTTAACAGAACATTTTAAATTATCTATAAATATAGCTATAGAATATTTCATATATTATATTTACACACTTGTTTTTAAATACAATATAATGTAATACTAGATTTTTTTTAAATTGTGTGTTTTAATTTTTTTTGCTTTTTCTACAATAATTGTAAAAAAATTTATGTCAATAAATTATTATAACATTATATACAGTTGTTATTATTCAGAAAAGTGTATGGAATTTTTATCCTTTAACTCCTTAAAGTACTATCTAGATACCGTATATGATATAGTATGAAGAAAATTTTTAAAATGTAAAAGAAATATAATCTTATGTTTTTATTCTTAGGAAATATCACACTCGGTGATTTGAATTTTTAACAACTTAATATAACCGACAGGTTAGTCGTTTTCATTTCAAACCAACAGATTTTAATAATACTATCTGTCCCGTCACGGCGTTGCCCTTGTATTATATAGCTATGTATTTAAAAAAACTCCCTTTTACCCTATTAAAAGGGCGAATTTTTAAAAATCATTTCTTAGTGCTCTCCTGCATTGCTTAAGGAACCTGTGTACAAAATTTTAAGTCTTTAGACCTAGTTGATGGTTGGTGTGGTCGGTGACGAGTGAATAGTTGTGGACCCTTATATGTATATAGATTAACAGGTACAGCGAAGACTTAAAACAAAGCTTTGCATCCAAATCATTTGTGCAGACACCAAGTGTTGAGGTTGAATATTTTTGTAAGTGGTTCAATTTGGAGCAATAGTATTTATCAGCGTGACGCCTATTTTGAATTTAAAAATTTTGCGAAGTAAAAAAATAGGCGTAACGCCGATAAATAATATTGCTCCAAATTGAACCACTTACAAAAATATTCAACCACAACACTTGGTGTCTGCACAAATGATTTGGATGCAAAGCACTGTTTTAAGTCTTCGATGTGCCTGTTAATCTATATACATATAAGAGACCACAACTATTCACTCGTCACCGACCACACCAACCATCAACTTGGTCTAATGACTTAATATTTTGTATACAAGTTCCTTAAGCAATGCAGGAGAGCACTAAGAAATGATTTTTAAAAATTCGCCCTTTTAATAGGGTAAAAGGGAGTTTTTTTTATATACCCATCTATATAATAAACGGGCAACGCCGTGACGGGACAGCTAGTATTATTAAAATCTGTTGGTTTGAAATAAAAATGACTAACATGTCGGTTATATTAAGTTGTTAAAAATTCAAATAACCGAATTTGATATTTCCTAAGAATAAAAACATGAGACTATCTGTCTTTTATACTTGTAAATTTTAAAAATTTTTTTCATACTATATCATACGGTATCTAGATAATACTTTAAGGAAGTTATAGGATAAAAATTCCATACACTTTTCTGTATAATAACAACTGTATATAATGTTATAATAATTTATTGATATAAGTTTTTTTACAATTATTGTAGAAAAAGCAAAAAAAATTAAAACACACATTTTTAAATAAATCTAGTATTACATTATATTGTATTTAAAAACAAGTGTGTAAATATAATATATGAAATATTCTATAGCTATATTTATAGATAATTTAAAATGTTCTGTTAACACCATTCCAATAAGGTGATATCAGAATTGACTTAAGGATTAAAAACAGCAAGTAATATTATATGGAACAAATAAATAATATTATAATAGTACATTATTATGTGATTAGATTTCGACTAAAAATAGTTAAATACACGGATTTATACATATATATAATATATACGGATAGTAATACAAAAAACTATGAGTATTGTACTAATTGCAATATAAATATAATATATTATATAGTTATTAAAAAATTAAAAGTACCTATTTAGACAAATTATTCTCGCAAAAATGATATAACTACCTACCTAGTACATCAATAAACTACGGTAATAAAATAAATATGTATTTATATTTTTTTTTTCAAGCCTCGTAATTGTAGACATTTATATATATACTCTATTTATATATTGCAATTAGTATAAGAATCGTATTTTTTTGTTTACTTGATATACCTGTAGTACACTACACTGAATTACAGAATAATTATGGTTTTTATGTCAATATTTTAGTACAAAAATAAAAAATATCAGTAATTAACTGGTTAGAATTTTGTAAAGGAATAATTTATAAAATTTGCAATCTATTATTGTATTTCTGATAAAAAATGAGTTGTTGGTCAACTAACTTGTTAGTGCAATTTTCCCAATTTTAGAAAATAGAATTATGAATTTCATTGTAATTTTCAATATCTTTATGTTAAAGTATGTGAATACAATTATTATTGTTATAATTTGTTTTCTTTTAATTTTCCTGTACCTATTTGTGGTTTAGTCAGTGGAATTTTTAAGCAAACATATAAATTAAGTCAGACATTTAAATTATTTTCATATTGCTCATTAATAATTTACCTTCTCTATCTAATATTAATGTTTATTAATAAGTAGATCAATATGACAACATTCAAATTAAAAAAACAAAACTTAATTTTGTAAATTAATTTAAGTATATAGACACCCAGTTTTTGATAAAAATCCTCCGGGCATTACAATTAAAATGTGAATAATTGGATTAAAAACCAAATAAATTACTAATTTATAAAACATTTTGTGCTTCTGCACCCTTTAATGAAGGCTCTCTGTATAGAACAAAAATAAATTGATTAACGATTTATTTTTTTGGAAACCTGTTTCAATTTTGAACATGACTTTTACATTTCCCCAGAAATGATCTTAAAATAAAATATTGAATCCCCCCTGGGGCGCTGCCGCATAAAGAAACGCTTAGTATTGTACGACACCTTAACATGTTAACATGTTTTTAATAATTACTAATCATGATTTACTTGTTCGATTGTCTTGTTTACACGTTAAGTTTGCGAAACTGGCGGTGTATAAAAAACATACAGCTATGTATATGATTAAGTCACCCTCAACGGCACAGCAAAACATGCGCCAGAAGAATCGCTTCGTCTGGCTCCACATTGTGCGACACCGTTTGAGTTGAACGCGGTCCAAGGCTACCTCCTGATTTGTAACTTCACTACATCTATCACTGGTATCTGATTCCGGTTTGCGTCCTGTTCAAAGCGTATATGAATTTTCGGAGCTGAAGATCATCGCCACCGCGTCGAACTGTCTATGACTTCGTACTACTCCCGAACGTCCGTCGAAGTTGTCTTAAGTTCCGTCTCCGGCACTCACTTACAATTGGTGTCGATTCCCTTCGGGGTAGCACTCGGGGAATTCACTGCATCGTCCACCAGCGACATACAATATCGTAACTTTGGCCCCTCGTAGTTCGCTACAAATATTTCGCGTTCAGGTGGGCTGGGTGGCCTCTCATTGAAGCCAAACATTTCGGCGTCGGACACGTAACGGGGACTGGAGCGTGTGACTACCAAAGGCTTACGGACGATGGTGTCACTGCCTGCAGACGGTCGGTGGCCCACTGATGATACGTTTGGCACCGACTTATGTCTTCTCATCTCCGGCCGGCAGGCTCCAATTGTCATTCTAGTCGGTATGCGGATTTTGCTGGCACGGATATCCTCGAAAACCGTCTGCATTGTTTCGCTTCTCGACAACTGGATTGAGGTTTGATGTTCAGACGTCATTTTAAATGTAAAAATATATGAAGATATGATAAGAGCTTAAAAAGTTTAAAATATGACTGTTAAGAAATATAGTAAGAACTAAGAATGTTTAATCGCCGGCCTGGCTCCAATCGTCACGATCATTCTAGCCGGTATGTGAAATAAAATATTTGCTTTGGAACAAGTGATTAAAAGGTATACGTCTTAACCTTATGGCTTATACTACACTTGAAGAAATGCAATTAAAATATATAGGCTATTTGTTTTGTTCGATAGATTACATTTAAAATATGACAGTCAAGAGAAAAAGCCGCTTCAATATCGAGGCGTAGTGATTTAAAGCTTGTATGGTGTAAAAGAGCATAAGTAGATAAGGAAAAAGTTATAATAGCCTTGCTCGAAAAACAAAAATATAATATTATCTATGATAAATTAGAAGTCTTGGATAAAGATTCAAAAACTAGAGGTAACTGTATAATGAAACAATAATATCATGTCAGTTTTAATGAATAATAGTATATTAGTATATTGTTTTAATAGATTCAAAAGGAAGATTATGATCATTAATGTAAATTACTAAATAGACATACAACGTTGCTCTGCAGACAAGTAAGAAATGATTTTAAGGAAATGAGTCCATGAAAAAAAATACGCATTACTTTGTCATTTAAAAATTTGTCGAATATAATATAAGTGATGTCAATCATTGTTTATTTTTGTTTTTACCAGACATCTGGAGAGCAAATAAAGTCTTTGAAGGCGTAGAACAAAAAATTTATGAATTACGAAATAAGACTGAACAGGCAGAGAAATTAGGGGAATCTATGAAAACACAATTAGAATTTAATGCCAAATGCCAAAAACGTCAACAATTAGAAGCAAACCAAATGAAATCTACTATCGAAGAGGTAAAACATTTTTCTCAAAATAACCAGGAGTGATTAACTTACTGACAATCTCCGACCTCCGTACTTAATATATTTTAGTATTATACATGTAAATAATGTTTTCTTGTTGAAAATAACTATTTATTCATAAACTATGTACATAATATTACTTAAATAATGTGTTCATTGGAGTATGTTAAACTTTAGTTTGAGAAAAAAATCCATAAGACGCAAGGAGAGTTGAATACTACTAAACAAAAAAACGATGAATTGACAAACGCAGTTGCACGATTTCAGACGTCAAGCACTCAAGCGAATTTGATAAGAAAATTCAATCGAAAACTATCAATGAAGCAAAAATTGAAATAGGGAAATTGTCAATTGAAAATAAAAAATTAACGTAATCAGTATGATTTGTGTTTAATATTGCTTATTCTCAGTGTCGGCCTGGTACCTTAAGGGCCCCGGATGCATTTCTTCAGAAGGGCCCCCAAAAATGTTTGTTCATAAAATTATTAAAAATGTATTTATAAGTAGTGTAAAATATTATAATTTTTTAAAGGTACCATATATAAAATTAACCATCCATTAAGTTAAGATTTAAGTTAGATTAATAATTTATTATTCTAAAAATTTTTTTACATATTACATAATATAAATAATACCTTCTCACATTATACAACTTAGTATTTTTTTTAATGTGATTCAAATTCAAAATTAATTGTGCATTTGATTTTCTTTATATGAGTAATTTTTTTAGTTCACTAGATGAGTTAGCGATCGTATCAATCAACTCATCTAAGTCAATCAAAATATCCTTTTCAATGGACATTAGCATTAATGGTACATTGGTTTTTTCGTCTGGAGGTCGAAAACTATCTACTATTCACTATCACAATAATCACTCATACAGATAACAAAAGTTATCACATAAATACATAATATTATTATAAATGATAAAATTGTACAATAATATTCATTATCCAATATTTATATTTCTGAGTACGATCGGGGGCGGAGGGCCCCCAACACAAATACGGCCGAGGGCCCCGGACGCGTTTGCCGCCTAGCGGCCATGGCCAGGCCGACACTGCTTATTCTAGGAAAATGAAATAATATTATATTTGAACGGTTAATTAAGTAACAACCAAATACATAGGTATCTATTTTTAGATTTGAAAACAAATGTCTTTCGAAGTTGAAGGACGAAAATAAATTATTACTATCCAGATTAATGACTGTAGAACGGAATTTGTTATACCTTCCAACGAAATTTGATAAATTGTACAACGAGAAACAACGCCAGATAAATGCATCGAGAATTTAAAAAAATTTCTTATAATATCCTAAATTATAAATTGTATTGTTCAATGTGTGTTGCAGATTGTAGTTGCAATGAAGATGAAAGTTTCTTTACCAGTGTTGTTCAAGCGCAAAATGTCCACTGTTTCAGAATATACATTACTTATTGTTATACTTACATTTAACAACATAATAAACGTACATATAAAAAAAATGTTTAATTTTTTGAATATTTTACAGACTCAAAAGTAATTGAACTTTTGAATTTACCATATTGAACGAGTAACTACCTATAACATAAGTAGCAAGTAGGGCTTGGTTTAAACTTCTTAGATGAATACGAGTATGTTGTTTATTCACCGATTGGACTATGAGTTCAGATGCGTTATAACGAAATAAATAATATTATCGAAAATGTTACCATTGTACCTGGACTTCCCTACTGTACTTTTGCTGTATTTATTTAATATAATACATAATTAATAAGTATTTACATTTTAGACGTGTGTTTCAGAAACCACAATTGCAAGAAATCACAAAAATTGTATTGATTAAGATGCAGTGGCGTAGCCAGGGGGGAGGCTGAGGGGGCTGCAGCCCCCCCCAAAATGTTAATACAATTTTAAAATTATTTTAATGGTCTATGGTATTCGATCAAAAACTAAACCACAGCTGTGTAAAAAATTGATCAGCCCCCCTCCACCCCCGAAAAAAAATCCTGGCTACGCCACTGTCAAGATGTAAGAAATATGAAATTTGATATGGCTAATGCTAAGTTTCAAGAAAAAAAAACAATATTAACCCTGAATTATAAATCTTATAAAATATGAGTGTAATCATTTATTTTATTTTATTTACAAAGTTAAAGTTAATTTTTTAATCGTTTGTTTATACCGAGTAAAATTAAGTTCTAAATCATAATTTGGTGGTTGTTAGTTGTAACATAACAGATTTACCATCATTACGACTTTAGGAAATAGAATTTTGTTAGTTTCATTAAGATATGAATCATGTTGTAAATTATTTATGGAGCAAATTATTAATTGATCGTTTAATTATTTTATAATTTATTGTAAACATATTATATTATTATATTTATTTAATTTACCTATGTACATTAATTATTTATTTTAGTTATATATTAACAAAAATAAAATTGTACTGCTCATTACAGTAGATATTACTAAAAAATCAATATTATTTACAACAAAATTTTATCTCTTTGGACACACAAAACAAGACATTTGTAGTTACTGTCCAAGACAAAAAAAAATACAGCCAAAATTGAGTTATAGTTTTAGCTTGTGACAATAAAAACAAACAAATAGTACTTCAAATTGGCACCAACCGCCCACGTACATTAGCTATGTGTAATGTTTACATGATAGGTATGCCTAACCTATGTAACTGTGTAAGTATATAATATGCATCTTTATGGGAATTGTAAAATATGATTCATTGTATTTAATAAAAATTAAATTCATTTTATAGTTGCCTACAACACTAGGTGTTAAATACATTCAATTTAAGTCTGTTAAAAATGAATCAATGATTTCATATAATTAATGATTCAATATTTTATTATCCAATGACGAACCAGCACAAAACTTATCAGCAGTCACATAAGGTTAGTAGAAATGCTTCTAATAAAATAGGACTTGAAATGCCTTTTTCCGTTTTTCCACAACCAACAATATGTAGAAGTAAAAAACAGTTGTATAATATACGCAATTATAATTAAAGTATAATATCAATCACACTTTATGTGATGGTAATGAGAATAATTAGTTAGACACATTTTGACTTATCAAAGTATTCTAATTTTGGAATTAAATCAAATACGAAAAAAGAATAACATTCAGAGGTCTCACAATTCGAATTTCAGATTTGTTTAGATATGTATTGTAATTTGTAACATGCCAACATGTATGCATGCTTTAGCACGATAATTGCTCCTTACATAGATTGTTAAAGTTATTAGCTGAAATTAAATCACAAGTTTAGTATTTAAATAATACTTCAAACCAACCTTTCCTTCATCACCATTTACAACATTGTATTTACCATTCCAATCGATACAAACACGTGAAACGCCGTTACTAAGATAAATTCGGTTTTGTAACACAAGAATAGCTATATTTTCAGCATGGAACCCAGTAGGTCCATAATAACCTTCTTACAGGTAAATCATTTCCACCTGTATAATTTGTTTAGTTTACATTATACATATTATTATTGTTATTTTGAGTTATGAATAACTAACATTAACTATTTTAGTAAAGTCATTGTCAACAACTGTAAAATCTCTAGCATATTTTCCAACTGCAATTTTGTATTGGCCGTCGTTTGTTGATATTATCTTTGATAACATACCTTTTCGCCAAAAACAATGAGCCGCTAAAAATTATATTTATTTAATTTTAATTCAATCTTACATTTGACGAACAAAGATTTTACCAGAGACTACTAAATTTGGAGCAATTATTGATCCACCACAAATCAAGTCATAATTGGATTTTATTTTATTTAATTGGTATATTCCAACATTCCAAGGTGCTGTTCCAACAAGGGGTTTTTCTCCATTGTCGATCAATAAATGGTTTATGATAAATACTCTACCACAATCTAAAATTATTTTTGAATATAAATATCCATAATAGTAACTGATAAGTAATAACGTCTATAGAATAGACATAATGATGACGGTTTAAAAATTTACATCAGAAGTTTTTAAGTAACCAATGATTGTTTATACTTCATTAATTTTATCAAAAAACAAACAAAAGAATTTGGATACAGTAAAAGTTTAATCAATTTGTAAAATATATATAAATTAAAAATTAATGTTTACATGACAGAAAATAACATTACATGGATTGCATCTATAATATAGTTGTTTGTTCTAAGTCCCATTAGACTGACAATGTAATTCAATCGGAGTCTCTTCTTGTCCATTTGGTTCAGTATATGACTGCTTACATGATGGTATTGCTATTGTATCTGGTATCAATAAATTTGAACAATTAGCATTCTTCCCATTAAGAGTACATTTAATATCTAAACTATCTGATCTTAGAGGTGGACACATTTCTAAGAACAAAAATAAATTACTATCAATTATAACCGCAGATTACTTTTAATGTATAAATTAATAAGTAATTTTACGACGTTCAAACTATGATACAAAACTTAATGAAACACAATTTCTCAAAATTCGATAACCATTTTTCTTTTCCCAAACAAGCCCTATAACCATTGGAATAAGCCTTATGGTATCCAACTTCACAATCTTCAGTAATATGTAGATGTTGTTTAATTAATGCCCTGTGAGATAAAACTTCATCAGAACCTTCATAAAAATATACCACTCCTTCGGCAGTAGGGAAGATGCACAAATTCATTGTGGCCTATTAAAATCTTAAATGTTAAAAACTTAAAAATAAATACTTTATCTGAAATATCTTAGTTATAAAGCAGAATTAAAATGTCATTAAAAAACCAAGCTAATACAGATAATTAAACACTAAAATTGATACCTAAAAAGAAATAGGTTTGCGGACTAGTTTGTTTAAAAGTCCACAAATCTGTTGAACATGGTATTTAATGTCTGTAAAAACTGCGACCGAATCGATTATATCTTTAACGTTGTCAACAAAGTTCTCTTCAAGTACTCCGGTTAAGTAATAAGAATTAGAATGTACAAATGTCAATCCTGCTCCACTATCTCTTTCATCAAAACTTTTACCTGAAAATAGTTATATTTTATACATAAGACACAAATAAAACATATTCCGATT
>NW_019100930.1:0-1637 GCF_001856785.1 Myzus persicae | reverse complement strand
ATTTACCATCAAAAAAATCTTTAATGAATCACAATTACATTAATACTTAATACTTGAACTTCTGCTACATGGTACTTATTAATATTATATGAATATTATTAATAATGTTAATATTAAAAAGGTATTATTTTGCCCATGTATTTATACTTAACTCAATTTGAAATTAGGAGTTTGTTGTAAAATTGACATTTTTCTTAATTTTTGATTTTGAGTGGTACAATTTATGTAATGATTTTAAAATGAAGTGTGTTTTTAATTTAAATTAAATTTTTTATGTGTGTTTAAAATTACCTATAATCAACTACCTACTTGTAGTCAAAATATTTCTTTGGTTTTGAACTTCAGAATCTTTCCTAGTGGAAAAGTGAATCTAGTTGGTGCTATCGAAAGGTCAAATTTAATATTCTATGTAGCTCCAGGGAAAACCCAAAAATTAAATTAAATGTAAAACGTTAATTTTTAAGCCAAAACAGTAATAAGTAGTAAAATGTGATCCATTATACTTAACAAAAATTAAGTTAATCTTCAAATTTAAAAATGCCTGCCTTAATATTATGTGTTAAGTAATTTTAAGATAAGTTTATTAAAAATAAATAAATGATTTCATATTATTAATGATTAAATATTTTATTACCCAATGAAGAATCAGCACAAAATTTATCATCAGTCACATAAGGTTCAAATCTGTTTGTAAACAAATTTTGTAACAAGAACTATGATTGATGTATGGTAAAGATGCTTCTAATAAAATAGGACTTGAAATGCCTTTTTCTATTTTTCCCCAAAAAACAATCTGTAAAAGTATAAAATAGTTATAATTTACAATATTATAATTAGGTGGCGTCTAATTTTAATTATGTGTATAATTAGTTAAACGATTCACTATGATGTGTGATTTAGTTTTTATTCCACTGTTAGTGAACATTTTTTGTAGTAGAAATATTATTTTGATTTTCTACTTCAGCATATTTTCAAATGGGAAGGCGAATTAAGTTAGTATTTAAAAAAAAAAATTTGGAAAGTGTATAATAGTTTTGAAAAATGGTGGGAATTAAATAAAAATAGGTAGAGAAAAGTTAGAATCTAAAATAAGCAAAATCTAACCTAACCTTGATAAAATGCATTCATTATTTTTGTTGTAACTAAGGACTGTGGGTACCTATGTATAACTGTAGATACTTTAAATTTTCACTGGATTTTTATGTTACCATTTCCTATATATTGTATCTTTTTGAGCTATTAATAAGTATAAGACAATTTCGACATTTTCTAATTTTATTATTTCTTACAATGTTCTTCATAAGTTCTCCTACCTAAAAAAAATTTCCTTGAAGTTAAATACATTATATGGGTGTTTGAAATTTCACTTAATATTTTTCTTGTCGTTTTCTATAAAAGAGAGAAATTTTCAAAATAATATTAATCGATTTGAATTTTGAACTACTTATTCTTATTTACAATTTTTAATATTTTATAGTGTATTTTCAATAAATGTCAATTAATATTTTTTTCGCGGGTTGTGAACGTTAAAAAAAAGAATATAATGTTACTTGTCATTGCTATAAATTTTGCAAAATTCATCAAAATATTGATAATTTGCCAATTATTTGGTAGTTACAAATGAATACAATTTTCTG
>NW_019100929.1:17595-21865 GCF_001856785.1 Myzus persicae | reverse complement strand
ATCATAATAATTTAATTTGCAATCATGACACTATACGCTCTCTATTGACATGTTGCGTTATTAATTAAATAGTTTCCATTATGCCAATTGACGTGGGCTATCTATGTATATTTAATCAATGGCTTGATATAATACCAGAAAATCTTAAATACAATATAAAATCAATGTTAACAGAAACTTTTTGCTCAGTTTTGCCACAGAACCTCACTAATGTAAAAATATTTAAGGATTTTAATTCATTAGCTCATAGAATAATGGAATCGAGTGAACTTAAGCCTAAACCCACAGAACCATTGTTTATTTTTAAAATAGAATTCCATATTACCATGCTTTATATATCCAAAACCTTTTCTATATTATTTATTAGTGCAGTAGCTATAAGGTTTAAGAATAAAATCATAAAAATGTATAATCCGGAAATTGCGGACAATCTTTCAAATAACGATCAAGATAACCTTTGAGTTTATAATTAAAAAAAAAACATTTTTGTATCGCCTTTAAGTTAAAAGTAAAATTAAGTTAGTTTAAAAGTATTAAAGATACCATGTGGCGGTATTGTAACTAGGTGTACCCGTAGTTAAAGAAATTTGTAAAAGTAGTAAATTAGGTCGCTTGGACTACTCCAGTTTAACGCTGGGGGTATGTTGTATATGCATGCCTGTGTGTATGTATATATGTATGTATGTATGCATGTATATATGTGCGGAGGGGGGCTTGCATATATATAACGCTCAAATGTGTTGACTCAGGATAAAATGACTGTGTGACCGATTCGGTTCTCACGATGGTCTACGTGACCAAAAAGGCTGGGTCAGCACATACTGAAGGCCTCTGACGGACCGTTGCAACGCGCCCGGTCTGTTGGTAGTTAGTCGAGTCTGGTTTAAAGAGTGAGTGACACCCGCGTTACTCAGCAGAGCATCTTATAATTTGTATAGCAGAACCTCGTATAGTTTTAACCAGATCCTCTCGTAATATTAGTATTTAAATATTCATTTCTTTAGTGTTTATTTCATATCAACATTCATTTATTCAATGTTAAGTTAATAAATCAGTAATTATAATATAATATATATACCTATAACCAACACCTGTGTTACTTCATTTGACACTAACAACTAAGATAAACCTCACACGATGGTACACCACACTTCAATATTGTCTACGCTCCCATCTTTGTGTAATTTGAGCTTCCACATTACTTGTAATTAAATTGTAAATCCTATGGATAATAAAGTGGTATATATTTGTAAGCTCGTTCAAAGATAACCAATTAATTATTATCTGTAATTTTTACCCAAGTATATTAGTTCTAATGTATCAAATTATTTTATACAATAATATGACTGTATTAAAAAAAATATATATATTATCATTTAGAACTTAACATAAAAAAAATTATAAATTACTATTGTTACCACTGTTCATATAATTATATTGATCATATAAATATGATAATCCTATTCGATTTTTTTTCCCATTGTCGGCCTAAATATTGTAAATGTAAAAAATTATCAATTACATCTTTTTTTATTTCCCTTAAGAATTTTCTTTTAAATTTTTTATTATGACTTTTTTTAATTTAATTTTTTTTTTTAATTCAACATATTCCGCATCCTGTTTTTGGTCATTCTCAATAAACTGCTGATGTATTATATTTCTTTTCTCCATAATAAACTCTTTTGATACCATATTTTATATTCTGCAAATAAAAGTCGAATTTATGTATTATCAGATAGTAATAATGTATATTTTATTTTTTGTTTTTTATTAAATTTTCTTTCAATTGCATTTGCTTTCATAGTTTATAGATTTTCACTATATACCTATATTTGTTAGCATATTACATATACAAATATAATAATATCAGAAAAAGATGTGTTTTGAATAGACTGTATTTAATTCACCACATTAAAGATATCGGATAACCGAATTTAAATCTACTAAGAATGTTGACGAACCATTTAAGCGACACATGAAACCGATAGTAAACAAACGTAACATGGAACTATATTAAGTTACTGGAACTATAGTACACTATAATCTTTAGAAGAAATTCTCTATAAGAATTTACGACGAATATACAATCTATTATTAAAACAAATTCAGTGACAAATGATAATAAACAGGTTGAATATTTTTATAACCTTGTAAATATATATATATATATAATAACATATAACATATAATAATAAGATTATGGGACAATACATAGGGAGGGAGGAAGATTTTAATTTATACAGATGACCAGAACATTATAGTTATAGTTCATGTCACGATTAAAGATCGTTTTTAAAGTAGCAACCGAAATCGTTAATAACGTCGAATATTCACTACCTACTAGCGCTAGCAAAATTATTTGTAGTGAAATATAAAACTAGACAGCATCAGTCACCACCACAGTAGTTAGGCTTATCACCACAATTATACACAAGCGCTAGTGGTGAGGTAAGGGTTAATAAAAAAGCAGCTAGCCAAAGTTATCTCTCTTATGAACAAAGGAAAAAAAGTGACCTTCAACCAGTTGAAAATATTAACATTCAGAAGAAAATTGGGCCACAAAATAGGTTTTACTCTACCAAAAAAAAAAAGCAACAACCAAAAATAATATTCAAAAACCTTCAATAAATGAAGTTAATACCATTATGGAAGGGCTTGAGTTGAGCCTGTTGTTTGTTGATATATTCTACATTTTAACTACATAGTAAGTGAATTATTATAAAATAAAATAACAAGAAATGCATTAAAAAATTATGTGTTTAATTAAATAAAACTATTAATTTATGGCAAAATAAAGTTACAATATTGTATTGATACTTGATTAAATAATATATTTTTTATGATCAAATTTGTAACAGTAGACAGTAGTAAATTTTATAAACTAAGCTAAAATATTTATGAATAATGTCGTGCCTATTTAAATGCACGCTTTATTTTAAATATTAACACCGGGAATTATGATTAATTTGTTTTCACTGATCACTACGATAATCACGGAAGTCAAATTGTGGAGCAAATCGCTAGGGGCGCCGCGCGCGTGATAAGGATGCCAAAAATCTACTGCTGGGAAGCTCTTGTTGATTACAGTAGGTACTCTTGCCTGCCTCATGTAGGCCAACAATTGGACTTGAGCAAGTACTACCATGTATCATTTTTTTTTTTTTTTTTGAACATAATCTAACAAGCAGTACTGACAGTGAGACCCCACTTATCTCTCTCTCATACATGTCAAATACCGGCATACTACGTCGCTTACCTTATCGATAAATTGATATTGTGATATCATAACTATTATTATTATTATTATTGTTATTATTATTACTATCAGTATTCTGTTTTAAACTTTTTTTGAAGCAAGTATATAAAGTTTAATAAATTATAAAATAGGTACGTACATAATTGAAAGAATATGAAAATATTTTGTTTCTCTGAGTCTGAAGAGCTGGAACACTTGTATTGAACTACGTTGAAATGGGCTGTAGATTTATAAGTGCTGATGATGGTCTGCTGGATTGTTTCTTCACTGATATAGCTGGAACACTGGTGTTGAAGACTGTACTGCACTGTGTTGAAATGGCTGGTGACTGTTAGATTTTGACGATATTCTCCTGGCTTTTATATTCAGATATTTTCCATTACTAAATATTTTAGCCAAGTATTTAAAATAGTCAATGGTATTATATGACCTCAAAATTATTAGAATGTATCCTACGGCAGTGAATAACATTAAACAACATCATATTATCTGCAACACTTAAAATAAGTTTCACTACTGGTTCTGAACAGGATGTGAAAATGTGGTAAGGTTTTACAGGTCATTGCTACGAGCATCTGCTTATTGCCAAATTTTAAGATTTTTTGAGGTCATTGGTATTTGCAAGAATTCTTGAAATAAATAAATTACAATGGACATGAGAACATTTCAAAAGTATAAACAGCAGTCAATGACTTTATATGACCACATTTCTTATTAACAGCTGGCAAAACACTTGAAATAAATTAGGATATACATAAGGATAAATTGTAATAATGGTTCTGAGTTGAATGTATAAAATATAGAAAGGTTTTTTTTACACGTCGTTGACATGAGCAAACGCATATAGTCGAGTTTAGAGTAGTGGAAAATATCTGTGTATAAAAGCCAGCAGAATATCGTCAAAATGTATTAGTCTCCAGTAATTTCAACACAGTGCAGTACAGTCTTCAACACAGCTCAAGATGTCCTACAGAACTTCAATCGCGTCTTCTGAATCAGAGGTTAGTACTTTTT
>NW_019100929.1:0-17054 GCF_001856785.1 Myzus persicae | reverse complement strand
TGGGCTTATCACCACTAAAACTACTTTTGAGGGCAAGCCGACCGATTACTGGGTCTTGACTCATTATAAAAGCTCGAACATTGTAAATGTCGCACTTAAGGATAGGTAAATACTGGAAACACCTTTTGTATCTGTCTAACAGTACGATTCTATTTTTACTATTGTATGTTTATAGATGGCGTCATTCGGAAGCATCAGTGAAGATCTTCACGAGCGATAAATCGAAAGACCAGTCATTAAATAGTAGTCTGAATCAGACTATGCAGGCCGTATTCGATACAATGCTGCAGGATTTAGATCGCCGAACAATAAAAAGCAAAATTATATTTTCGTGTGTGTGGTAAATAGGTGGACACTGAGTGTCAAATCACCGGATTGTGTGATACGGTAATTCTGAGTCGTCCGAGGGGAACATTCCCAATTGAACAAAAAAAATTACCGTGGAAAAACGAACTGTGAACATACAAATATATACTGCTCATGCGGTATGCCAAAGTCAATAATTATAAGACACCTGATTTTGACCCAACAAAACCAAAATCGTGGCTTGCATATCAAGACTGTGAGTAGAAAATATAATATTTTTTAAGTAAATTCCTTTTAATATTAACTATGTTGTACTATGATGTACTATGTTTGTACATCTGACGAACTTAGACTGAAATTACTCGAGATTAATAACTTAAGTTTGTCAGAAATCATGGAAGAGGCCAAGCGGTTCGAGTTAGTAGCGAAAGGTTTTGGAAAAACGAAAAAGAAATGGTAAATAAAGTTACAAAGTATGAGAAAAAAAAGCATTATAAAATGGATAAGTTGAAAACCAGAAGTCAGGAATGTTACAGATACGGGAACGAAAATCATTTCAAAAATGATCCTAATTGTCCGGCGAAAGACAAAAAATGTGGGCGTTGTGGTTTAATCCGGCATTTTAAAGCGTATTGCAGAACAAAGTTGCCTGCAAATACAAAAGAGCCAGGTAAAAGATATTCACAGCAAATGTTGAGGAGCAATAAAATAAATGCAGTCGAAGAAGCAAAAAGTGACGATGATGCTATATTGTTCCAAATATCAGAAAAAAAGATTTAGTGACAAATGTAGTAATATGCAAATTTGGTAGCAATGATGTTCAATGACATGTTCAAATGATATTATTACACGAGGAGGAAATTTATGTAGCAAAGGGTAGTGGTTATGTTTTGGAATCCATCGATGGACTTTTATTAACAGTTTACAAATACACACCCATGGGTGATACTCCAAATATTCAAATCCCGATTAGAAATATTGACAACGAAAATAATACCGATAACAATACGAATACCGATATCAATACTAATAATACACAAGATAATAGTTCTTTTAACGAACAAACTGATAATTACGCTCTAGCTGGCTCATCCTACATTAAGCTCCCACCCTCTTTAATTAATGAACGGGCTACAATTAACCCTCAAAACAATGATCAATATTGTTTTAAATGGGCAATTTTAGCAATACACGTGACAGGTCCAAATAAACATCGAGTAGGCGAAAATTATTACCAGCACGAGAACAAATATAATTTCACAGGCTTATCATTCCCAACACCGTGGTGTGAAGTAAAAATTTTTGAAAAAAATAACCCGGGAGTGTCTGTAAATATTTATGGGGTTAAAAAAATATCTTTAGAACGTAGTCATGTATATCCAATAAAAGTAGTAGATGATGAAAAAGCAAACCATTTCGATATAATTGTATTCAGTGACGGTGAAAAAAGTCACTATGTATATATTTCAAATTGTTCACGTCTTATTCGTTCACAAACTACCTTACACGGTCATTCGGTATATTATTGTAAACGGTGCTTCACGTCATATGATAACCAAAACAGGTCTGGTTACCCGCATAGGCGTATATCCATACGAGTATACGGATGGCTGGGATAAGTTGGAGGAGACGAGATTACCGAGAAAGCGAGATTTCTACAGCACGTTGACAGAGACCGGGGTTAAGGAGGAAGAATTTGATCACGCAAAGGGAGTATGTATACACTGCACTCGTATTTAGATCTATATTTTAAAAATTGTTATGTGTTACAGGTCTGGGACCACTTTGAATGCAAGACGTTGGGTGCATATTCAGATTTAAATTTAAAAATTGATGTGTTGTTGCTGGCGGACGTTTTCGAGAATTTCCGCGATCTTTGTATGAAAACGTACAATTTAGACCCGGCTTTTTATTATACGGCCCCAGGTTTCAGCTTCGATTCTATGTTGAAATATACATCGGTTAAATTAGAGCTTTTAACAGATTATGACATGCTACTATGTATTGAAAAAGGTATGTAAATTAGGAAAATTAGTTTTTAAATGTTACAAAAAATTATAATACAGGCGGATTGGTGCAGGCTAGCATGTGTTATGCTTAGGCCAAAAACCAATTTTTAAAACAAAAAAATGACGGTTAGATGGACTTCCGAACAAAATTTAAAATTTGTGGAGTTATACAAAGATCAAACAAATTTATGGAATTGTTTAGATCCTAGTTATAAAAACAGAGATTTACGTAAAGCCTCGCTTGAACACATTCGCAATGAATTGGGTTTAACTGACACGAATGAAGTTACTAAAAAAATCAAAAATTTACGTTCAACGTATAACCAGGAAGTATTGAAAATTGAGAAGAGTAAAAAAAGTGGAAGTGGCACTGATGAGGTATATAAACCATCCATCAAATGGTTCGATTCCATGGATTACATTATGAAAATAATAAATTAGTCTAAAAGAAAAACAAACCACAAGTAATCTGGCAAGTATTTAATTATTATACAGTATTTTATTGATTAATCACACAATCATATTATTTTGCCAAGTAACAGCTCCCTCGTCATTAAAGTAATTTTTATATTTATCTCGAACTTTTTCTGCTATTTCTTTTGATCTATTATTGATCCGTGAGCGATGGATGCTTTGTAATTCATCAATATCTGACCTCCACTGCCCCGCATTGATTTGAAAGTTCATGATGTCTTCATAATCTGTTGATCCTATTGGTGTGTAGGTTCTTGATGCAGTGATACGTAACCAGTTGTGTAAGGTACACGCACTTAAGACGATCTTTATCACCGTCTCCTCTTTAACTTGAATTGGTTTTCCCAAAACACGAAAACGAGATGCTATAATGCCAAACCCATTCTCAACAATTCGTCTAGCTCTGCTCAATCGATAGTTATATATCTTCTCTCTTATAGTTGGTGTTCTTTTGTAGGGCTTTAGTAAGTAAGGCTTTAGAGGAAAAGCATCATCTCCAACTAGAATACCATTTTCAGGCAACAATATGTTATTTTCTAGATAAGGATACAAAGAGCAGTTTTGGAACACCCCACCATCTGCATTACGACCATAAGAGCCTATATCTACATATCTAAAACAATAATTATGATCCACGACTGCCATAAGCACTATACTATTTGTTCCCTTGTAGTTGTAGTATTCACTACCACAATTTGGCGGTGCTTGTATTGTAATATGCTTACCATCGATAGCACCGCAGCAATTCGGAAAATTCCACCTCGAATAGAATCCTACTTGTATATCTTTCCATTCCTCCAAATTCGGTACCTGAAAAATAAAATAGTATTATATCACTATATTAAAATATTCATATAAATAAAATTTTAGTTATCAATGAGTTACATAATTTATTTTAATGGATTACATTTTTTTGAAAAAACAAATTATTTTATTTTATATTTAGTTTAAAAATATTTAAAATTGTGTATTTAGTATAACTATTAATTGTGACTAATGATTTGTCCACAGCATGCATCAACGTCAGAGAACGAGTTGTCTGAAGAATCTTCAGAAACTAATCACGAAGCCGTTTATGTTAGTAGCAATAGCTACAACACCATCGAAAAACAACCAATGAAGCCACCAAAAAGACCTAGATCAATAAATATGAGACCATCAGAACCGTCTGAAATTCAAGCTGCAGTAAATGAACTCAAGGAATTAAATAGCACATTAACAATGTCTGTCCCGAGTCCAAGAGCATCTGAAGATGAATGTGATATAGTTGGAAGACATGTAGCAATGCAACTCAAACAGTTACAGCCAGTTGATATAATTGATGCAACGGATGAAATACAGGCAATACTTTCTAGATACCGTAAAAAAGCCCTTAAACAATTGGAAAATAGAAACGTGTATACACCTTCTAGTTACAGTTACAGTTCTACTCCATCTCCACAGCCCTCTACAATAACAACATCTTATTATCAGCCTGTTGAACCTTCAGTGTCTGCATACGGTACAACAGAACATTCCTTGCAATCAACAGGACACAATGATATACTTACTACAGCAATGGCATTTTCTGATTTAATAAACTAGTTGTATTTTAAGATTAATTTTTAATTAATTTTTTTTATTAAAAAAAGTTGACAAATAAATATGATTAAGAATTTTAAAAATACTTACTTTGATAAAATCTTTTAGACTTTCATTTATAGCATCACACACTTCTGGTATTATTTTAATGATTGACGCTTTTGAAACTCTGAACAATATCGACAACAATCTATAAGATATTCCAGATGAAAGAAATACGAGAGTTATTTCCAACTTCACTCTTGCAGGTATAGCAGCCCTCATGTGCTTATCTTCACGTTGAATTTGTGGAGCTATTAAATTTAAAAGTATTTCCACTTGTGTTGGTGTCATTCTCATAACTGCTTTATACTCTAGGGGATCTTCATTATATAGCTCTTTAAATATTGTATGCGTTGCCCCTTTCCTTTGCATCCAATTCCTGACCCAAATCGTTCTTTTTTTCTTCTTTTTTTCTACAGTTTGAGCTAGTTCAGCGCAAAGTATTTTTGTAACCGCTTTTATTACGGTATTACCAATAATCAGTTTTGTATATTGTGACAACATTGCACGAGACATTACTGCGACACTGCTGCGACATGCACTACAGTAGCTCTCGTATTCAATCTCGCCATCTACTCGCACTTGTGTGACCGGATGAGGCGAGTTGAGCTACTGTCATGCAAGTACACTAGCACAGTAGCTGTCCACTGTCAGGTCAGCAACTCGTATTGTGTAACCTAGCCTTTACTGAACTACAGCAGCAGCTCGACGCTTGTACATAGTCTGTAGCGTACACACAAATGCCATCCGATTTCAGTATTCAGTTTTACGTATACTTCCGAGCCGGTACGTACGTTATCGCGCGCGTTCTTCGTCTTCGTTGTAATAAGTGCGTTGTGTTCGTTTGTGCATTCTTGTTCTTGTTCTTATTCCACTGTGATCGTATTTTATTTTCACTAGTGTAATAAAATGCCTGGCCGATTTGAAGTGTTTTATTTGTGATGATTTTTTATCTAACAAAGAAAGTGTAGTTATCAAAGAGCGTGGATTGAAGACACTTATAGATAGTAGCAAACGACGCAAAGATGGAAAACACATTTTTGTGGAAGGACGTTGGTTTGTGACTGTTCATTGCAACTGCCGTAAATCGTATGTCAAAGAAAGCAATATCGCTACATCATTGACCACTACCAAAAATACTCGAAGGTCAGATATTCCAGTTTTCGATTTTAAACACAAATGTTTGTTATGCGAGGGGGGTGCATCTGACGAGTTTTTAAAAAAAGAAATTAAAAAACCTGCCCAAAAACGTGATCGGGTTCATTGTGTTGAAAGTTTGAAACACTAGTTTTCAAGGACAGTCTTTTGGAAACTGCAAGGAACAGAAAAGATAAATGGGGCAGTGATGTTATTAGTAGTATCTGGGTCCCTGTGTGTTGTCCACCGCCACCGCCACCGCCACATTACCACCGCCACCGCCACCTCTCCTCTTCACCGCTCAGCCAATACCACCGCCACCTCTCCCCTTCACCGCCACATTGCCGCCGCCACCGCCACCTCCCACTTCACCGGTCAGCCATGGATCCTTCGCCTCCTTGTTATTTTCCTAAAAATTGCAACAGGGTGGTCCAAGATTCTACGAATTATTTATAAAGCATAATCGTCACTTAAATAATTTTTTTTCGCTGATTTTTATTTTCCATAGTTAAATTTGAATTATAATAATGATAAATTATGTTATTAAATCAGTATGTACATACGTCTTTACAATAAAGGTACACGAGTTATTTACAATGTATAGTTTAACAGTGGTGTTTTTTTATTGTTTTATTAATACTCTGGGATTCGAACGACGTAATTCAGAAAATGAATTTGATATACCATTTTTATTTATGCCGTAAGTTTATTGTAATTTGTATTATCATTATTATTATTTACCATATTTGTTGTTTAGTTTTAATGTACATCCATTACCACAAGTTAGACCTCCACCAACGGATTTGGACGAGGTTTTCAGGATGATCGACCAGATAATGTAAGCTTAATATAATGATTAATATCATTCTTTTCTAATATTTAAAATATTTAATGTAGTGACGAAGAAGAAGAAGAAGAAATGCAGGAGGAAATGTCCGAAACGTTTTCGCCCGATGTTACATCAGATGAAGATTTATAAATATTAAATATACATACTAATTTGTTAGATCAATAAATATCAATTTTTTTATCATTATGAAATTTTATTTTACAAATTTATATATCTGGAACTAGATTCTTATAAACTTCTAACAGCATTTTGTCATCATTTGCATAGTCTTCGTCCCAAATATATTTGTCTAATGCTTCAAGACATATACATCGTTGGTTTCTTCACCGCCCCAAAAGTCGACTTGATTTGGTTTATCTATAATAGTAAATATTTTTACAATAATACATAAAAAACAATAATAAAATGAACATACCAATTGTTCGGTTTTGATCAACACAATCTTCAGATATATGGTTAACATCGTTTCTAGTCTATAACAGCATAATATAACGTCGGTAAGGTAAGTGCTACAATATTAAACAATATTAAGACATACTAACTTCGCCAACTGTTTCATCTGGGGTTAATAAATTGTCATAATATACCCGTCTTGGTGTATTCGACAGCTAAAAAATTTATATTATTTTTAATTATTTAGATATATATACGTAATTAAACTTTAAACAATACAACGGTGACAACGTTCTCTCGATAAAGTGTTTGCAACAGGATCAACATGTACAACTAACTAAAGCAAATGTTTCAAGGATCTTACAATTAAGTGATGCCGTGGAAGAAGTTATTCAGATGAAAAATATATACACACGGCCTAGTGTATTAGGTCAGTCCTGTGATATTTCAATGTATCTTAGAAAGGAAATGCCGTAACCCAAAGACACAAAAATAAGCGAAGCTGAAGATTATTTATACCGCATCGATGTCCAAGAATTGAAAAAACAACTTAAGTTAACTAGTCGTTGTTTCGTAGCAGATTTGAAAATTAAAGCAGTCAAACAATTGGCAAGGGGATGGTTAGCTTCTTCGATCGAAATTGAGGTAATACGATTTTATTTTTACATATTATTTTATACTAAAGAAAACAAATTTTTTTTAGTCTGAAGTAACCAGACCGAGGACGAGGGCATTCGTAGCACGTGAAACCGCAAAAGCAGCCCGGAGATTAAGTTTTCGTTAAGAATGTAATATTTTATTATTATGTAATTTTTATATTGCTGTCAATAATTTATATTTAAAAACGTGAACCAATAATGTAATATTTTATTGTAATATGACATTTTATTATTATTATATAATAAAAAGAAAAAACATGATATTTTAAAAAAAGTATTTTTATTTTACAAATTATTTACAAATTATTTACAATTTCCTTACATCACCATTAAATGGACTATAAGTTATAATTTGATCGTGTAAGATGAGGCAATATGCTGCAGTCTTTGCTGGAATAGCTTTGTCTGTTTCGAACTCGATGCGTAAATCAACAGTCGATGATTTTACATTGTCGTTCTGTCGTGATAAATCCACGACTATGATTGGTACAAATTGTTGGAAAATGTTTTTTTTCAAGTAGAGGCTCGCTATATTCTCTCTCGTAGTATGATTTTTGGAATTCGGCATACGCTTTGTACAATATAGCTGTAACGTTGTTTGTGAAATCTGCACGGAAATCTTCATATGGATATACTTCAGAGTTCAGGTGTACTTTAAGGTTTTTCAGGTAGCAGTGATCGAATCGTCCAGACGGATTAAATAAATTATTTTTTCGATCTGTTTGAAATCCAATTAATGCAAATCTGGGTTTCTCGAGTAAACTGCTTGATTTAACAGTCCATGAATGAGAAGTGTTCTGAGGGAGAACCGGATATTCGCACAAGTCCCAATTTCTGAACGCACATGCTAGTGGTTTACGAGAGTCCAATACTTTTAACAGTTTAATTTTTTCTTTGTCACTCACCCTAATAACGGGCATCTTCCAAATAATTTTACTCAGTTCAATTGCTACTTTTTTAAGTTTTTCTTTGCTTTCATTTGTAGTGGCCCCCGAAACGTACAACGCATCAAAGTCTGTAGATGATCTGTTTAAAATTATTTGTTGGTTGCAGTTGAGTAGTATTTTTTTATAATCTTCACAAAATCCAAACAAGTGTTTGAGTGGGATACAACCAGCAAATTTGTTATTCAACATGAAATGTTTATTTTCACTGGCATCCATATCTACATCCCAAGCAGCATTCTGTAGATTGTTCAATTCATTGAGAGTGTGTGAGCAGAAACCTTTAAGACTCGAAGATATTCCAGGAGATTTTAATTTTTGTATTTCCACACCGTTAATTTCATATCGGATTTCGGAAAGCAAAAACGCTAAACCATTGTTGGTAAAATTTATTTCGTTCGCATATGATGCAACATCTGTCGGTTTATTCAATTTACCTTCTATATAAATATAACTCTCACAGGGCAGAGTATATGCGTCCATATTTTGAATAGATATTCTAATTTCATCGTTATTGGATAAAGCTGTTGAAGAATAAGGCAGGAAAGAGTGGTACTGCATTTGAGTTATTTTACATTCATCGTCATATCCACCGGCTACGTCCAAATACATATCATCCATGACTATAGAACTTTTAAAGACCGTAGAAACGATAGATTTTGTTTGGTTAGTTTGAACGGAGGACGTCTTGACGTATTAACCTTGGTAGTAGTACTGTAGGGACTCTTGATCACATTTCTTTTTATATAACTATTGAACTTAATAGCCATCTTTATGTTTTAATTTGTATACGAACTGTGATTGGCTCCCCTCTCAAATTGATTAAATTATTATCTTGGTCTCTTAGTACTATATTTACTTTGCTTATAGACGAAGAATTAATGCGGTAGAAAACTAAATGTTTCGGAACTTCAATGATTTTATGTCCTGGCGGTGAAGAAGGGAAAAACTCGTGTATTGTCTGGCTCGGTATACCATTACTGAATGAACCAGAAATTAGATTGCAATCGATTTTTATACATTTGACTTTCATTATGTTCACTATCCGTTCAGATTTGTGTAATGTCTTGGCAGAGTAAACTTTATTTTCAAAACCTAATATTTTCGATATATTATGTTCAATAGTGAAATCAACATCATGACTACACGTCATTGAACATTTCAATGTGCTACCGTCGGCCTTGAGTTGAAACAATGTAACATGATTCGGTAACAGTTTTTGAATCATCGATTCCAAATTTATTATTTCGTACGATCCTGTAGGTATAATCACTGTTTTACATTTCCCAAGCGAATCACGAAATCCTATTGTATTTCAATCTGGTTCCACGTTTGGTATAGAATTATTTGTCTGTAGGCTTAACAGACATAGCTGCGAGGTGTTTTGTACTTCCAACGGTGGGAAAATATCACATGACATTTCGCTTGAATTACCATTTAATGTTATTGTGTACATGATAAAAATTTCAAACACAAATGTCCGCAATTATATGTGTTGTAACGTTGATGCCTATTGTAATTATATTGTATCGTACATCCACTAAGGTACGACTGTAGTTCTAATGGAGGTGGTAAATTACCAAAACTGTCGTAGTATGTAACTTGTTTTCCGATTTTCTTATACGCTACCCAATGAGTTCCAGTACTTTTTTCTATTTCCAAATTTATTACAGCTTATTCTTTATGCTTAGGACGTGTAGGTAACCTATCTCTGGAAAACACTCCGATGAAATGAGGTATTTTCGTTATGCGTGCATGTTTTATAATTTCATAATCGTACAGCGCTCTTTTGGGTAACGTAGTTATTAGTTTTTTTTCCTTTTTACAGTTTTCTTCATAGATTTTTGTGCTCCTTTTTTTTTATACTATCTACCTCCTTGTGAAGAGAGATATAACCCTTTACCTTTCTCGATTTTATACGATCCGCCTTTATTAGGAGCGAGATATAATCCTCTACCCAAATGTGAAGGTTCATTTCTATTGAATTCGCTAACGGTCTTTACAACGTTAGAAATACCACCCGTCAGAGCTCCGAGGGCAGATAAACCGGCAAAAATCGGTATCAACGGTAACATCCCTCCAGTTTTCGGTATAGGTATGACACGAGGTATTCGAGGCTTCTTGCCGTTTTTATGGAATATTTTCTTAGCTGCCGCAAAACATTTTTTTGTTAATTTCATCAGGTTTTTTTCTTTAATATTTTTTTTTTTCAATACATTTTTAGCTGCTTTAACAGCAGCGTTGAATCCACATCCTGCTCCCATTTTTCGTTTTGCCTTCATACCCGTAGTGACTAACCACGCTGCCGCCTTTTCTTTTAAATTAGAGTCTTTTGACTTGAATCTATTCCAAGCCTGGTTTTCTAAAATGTAATCTGCTTTCTGACGGTCTGCAAAAGAGTTGCTGCGATCATAAGCGATATCGTGTTCTTTACACGCCGAATCTAGTGGGTTGATACCTTTATCACCACGATTTATTCGTTTATTCAATTGTGTACCAGGCCCACAGTACTGATAACCTAAACATGATGATTAGAATATATAAATATATATCTAATGATATGTATTGTGTACAATTACCTGGCAAATGAAGTTCAAATGGTAACTTATTTATATGAGAGTTAATTATACCTCCGCCTTTATTCTTGTTGTTTCTTCGAACGGGTGACATCGTGTACTGATTACGTTCTCAGTGTTACAGTGATATTTATAATGAAGTTTGTCGACCAAGAAATAAAACTCACAGTGGAAAATGTCGACCCGCCTACGAATCTCGAATCTCGACATGGTAAGCTTTTGCCAAATACCTGTCGTGCCCTAGTTGTTGGCCCTTCCGGATGCGGTAAAACAAATTTGATTTATGCATTATTGACCAATATCAATGGTATACGATTTCATAACGTTTATATATACTCGAAAACACTCGAACAACCTAAATATAAAATGCTTTGTGAAATTTTAAAAGATGTAGAGGGCGTGAAGTTATTCACTTTTCATGAAAACGATGAGGTCATCCCACCAGAAAAAGCACTACCAGATTCTGTTTTTGTATTTGACGATATTTTATGTGAAAATCAAAATATCGTACGTTCTTACTATACACGTTGTAGACATAACAATATCGATGTGTTCTATCTAGCACAATCATTCGCCCGTATACCCAAACAACTTATCCGAGATAATAGCAACATGATAGTATTATTCAAGCAAGACGAGACAAATTTGAAACATGTTTACATGGAACACTGTTCGGGTGATATGAATTATTCCGAGTTCAAAGAGTTTTGTACTTTGTGTTGGAGTAGGGGAAGATTTAATTTTGTCGTGATCATTAAGGACTGTGAACGTGACAACGGACGGTATCGACATGGTTTTGATACATTTGTCGTTGTATAAAATAATACAGTTCATTTTTAACCATTGAAGGTGAAAGTACAGTGTTGAACGAATTAGTTATTGCCAAGGAAAACATTAAACGTAAATTTGAAGCATTGAAAAGAGGTGAAGCTGATATTCAATCTTATGTATCACAAACGTTTAAACCGATAATCGAACCTCTGAACAAATTACATGACAAATCACAAAGTTCCGAAGCCGCTAATGATAAAATTTCAAACACAATTAATGATAATCTACATTTAGCTTCCGATAACCAGATTGGAATTTTACGAAAACTAGAAGAAGACCAAAAAGATAAAGTATATGGTCCAAAAAAATATTCAAATGGTGATATCAAATTAGGTAGAGAAGAAGTGAAATTTAAAACCAATTCAATAATTATCAAAGATACATCTTATGAGCTGACACCAGGACTTGCTGACTTATTGATTTCTAGATATCCAATGCAATACACTGATAACGATTTAAATACATATAAAGAAATACTGATTCAAACTTCAGCACATTTGACACTGGACGGGACAAAAATCAAAAAAGGTGGCACAAAGTATACACAAATTATTTCCAAGCTATTTTCTTCGGGAACGGGTGTGAAATTACAAACGCATAATTTAGTATATTGGAATGATCCGAATGAGTTGGTCGATAGGTTACGACTTCTTGTAGCCTCCCAATCTGCGGGAAACACTGGGGTTTCAAATTAGATATTATCTATTTTTGAAGAACTCTATGAAGCTGGTATAACAAAGAAAATACCAAATGTCTAAACGTGACATAGCAATCGAACTTCACAGACCAGCTAGGAAAAATTATACAAGACGAAGAGTAAACGTGTACGGAAAAAACGATTTATGGCAGGCAGACTTGGTCGAAATGATACCACTTTCAAAGAAAAACAATGGATATAATTATATCCTCTGTGTGATTGATTGTTTTACAAAGTTCGCCTGGACTATACCATTAAAAACAAAAACAGGCGGTGAAGTTACCAATGCTATGTCTACGATACTTATTGATAGATCACCAAAACTGCTGCAGGTGGACAATGGAAAAGAATTTTATAATTTAAAATTCGATACGTTAATGACAAAGTACAATATAAAAAAGTATAGCACTTATTCTACTACAAAAGCCTGCTTTGTTGAAAGGTTTAATCGCACTCTGAAAACAAACATGTATAGAGAGTTTACTGCTCGAGGTTCACATAAATGGATATCTATTTTACCCATGTTGATAGATAATTACAACAATACAAGGCATAGAACGATCGGTATGACACCATTTCAGGCAGAAGAAAATCCTTCACTAGTGAATTTGAAACAACGCGCAATCACAAATAAAAAAGTAAAATTTCGTGTTGGCGATAAAGTTCGAATAAGCACTCACAAAGGAGTTTTTTCAAAAGGATTTTTACCCAATTGGTCAACAGAAATATTCACAATAGTAAAAATAAACAAAACAATACCACCAACTTATCAGTTACATGATTATAATGATGATCCAATAGCCGGTTGTTTTTATAACGAAGAGATATCCAAAACAAATTATCCTAATGATTATTTAATCGAAAAAATTGTGCGAAAGAGGGGGAATCAGATATATGTCAAGTGGGTGGGATTTGACGATTCTCATAATTCATGGGTAAATAAGAATGATATTCAAAAATAGTTTCAGTGGTAGTTCAGAAGTGAATCTGTTCGGTACATAAAATTATTAATTCATCTGCAATCATGTCATCAGCTATCTTGGACGTTCAGTGCGTTGTCGGAGTCAATAACAAGTGGTTTATTAAAGAAATGTCTATAGTAGACACTGAGACATTGTACAATCAACACTGGATATTTAAAAATACAACTTTAAAACAAGATGCGAAAAGTCGAAGTGTAAACAGTTGGTTGCAACGGCTGCATTACGGTTTGTCTCCGGATTATGGTGATGTGGATTATGAAGAAATACATAAAATATTCGAATCGATCAAATTCGAAAGAATTTACGTTAAAGGTTTGCAAAAACAGCGGTTAATCATCGACCTTATGCCGCACGCCACCGTCTACGACTTGGAACTCTTCGAATGTCCTCGGATTTGTTCATTGATTGGACAATCACTACCATGCTGTAGTTTTCATAAAGATTTCAATCCATTAGAATGTACATTGAATAAAGCATTCGCCTTAAAAAAATGGTATATTGATAATTTAAGATTATAATTTTTTTTCCATTATGTATATATTATATTTTACATTATATAAATACAGTTTACATTATAATATACAGTTTAAATTGATTTACATTATATACAGTTTACATATAGTTTACATTGTAATAAAGGATTTGCATTAAAAAATTGGTATGTTAATAATGTTTAAGATTGTATTCTATATTTTTAATAAACAATAATAATAATAATAATATTTTAACATTTTTTTATTTTTATATGTATAACATGGTATAATTATTGAAAACAAAATCATACAGAATACAGATATTTACATGATATATTTTGTATACAGTTTAACAATTTTTAACATTTAGTTGTTCAAGTATTCCCATGGTAACGTTTCTATCATGTCACCTTCCTAATACATAACCATACGTTTATCGTATTCCATTTTGAAAGTTTTTGATGTAAATGTTGTTGCTAATTGTTTAGTTTTAGAATTTCGTGTTATTTGTTGAAAGTGTAGTTCTACGTTCCTTATTTCGTCGTTTATTATTTTTTTCATACTGTCCATATTTAATTTTTGAATATTTTCATAACTTAGTGTAAATCCTTTTATTTTTATGGTTGTACGATCATTATTATCTGTGTGGGCAAAACTTTTAGGACCTGTCGATACCCAGTCGGATATGTGTATACCTGGACCTAATTCATCCGTCCATTCGCCTAGCATGCACCCCGTCTCCACTTCGGTTTCATCGTAAATATAAAAGACACTATCAGTACCGTAATATACCACTTTCTCACCGAGATTATCCAGCATTGTATACAATCGCAATCTTGCATTTGATGTCGTGAATGCAGCTATGTAAATATTAGTATTGTATTCGTGTCCGACGTATTCGTTGATTTTTTTATATGAAACTTCTACTAAATCGTCAGTTAAAAAAACTATGCTATCAACTTCTAATTTTTTGTCCAACAATACTTGGTACCATCTTTCCGGTTTTGATATAATCTCTGTTTTTGTCTGATTAGGTCTTTGTCCAAACTTTCCCCAAAACGAATTAAGACATATTTTAGCAAGTGCTCTTAATCCAGGATTTTCTTTTATATTTTCTATATCCAAATCGATACCTACTGCATTTTTTACTGCTAAAATATAGTCATTAACCGTACGATAGTCATTTTTCCACGAGCTAGTTTCCAGTTTAATTTTTAAAAATCGCCGTATATATTCATTAAATAGCGCATTAGATTTTTTTTCAAAATGTTGCACTTCGTAAATTTTTAGAATCTTATAACCTTTGTCTAATGCTTTTTGCACTTCGTCTGTTGTCCAGGTTCCAGTAAGCGCCCTCTGTTCTTCGTTGTGTGTACACTGTCTAACTTTATCTATATGACATTTATGACAAAGTGTGAATACTAATTTATTAGTTTTTACCGGAAGTACGGGATGATATAATTTGTTAGGTGGTAATATTTTACATTTAATAAAACCATACCAGTTTGATCGCATGTATTGTTGTATTGATGGTTTATAAATTTTTTTTGGATGACCTACGGGATAGTTGTCATAATACATTACGGTGGGGTATAGGCTACACACATCAATGTATTTAATTTTTTTGTTTTTCACCATTAGTTTTGTCGCGTTCGTTCTGCCTCCGAAAAATGCATCTCGGGGGTTTAGTGGCTCAATTACATCATCAGGATATTGCATCATTTGTTTGTACTCTGGGTGCTTTCTCCATTTACAACTCCACATTTCTTCAACTTGATACCCTTTTCCTTTCAATTGAGATGTTCGTCGTATCGTGTTGTTATATAAATCAGTCATAGTGTTTTTATTAACGGGGTTTATATCATTAGGATGGAAGCAATCCGGGCAGCCATGCCAAAAACACCCATGATACTGATAAACTTTTTTTTCCGTTTCATCATAACCATCGACTTTAGCTCCACATATGATGACCTCTCCACCGTTTAAAGCATGACGTATGTTTTTATTTTGGTTTAATATTTTACTTTTCATCCACTTGATAGACTCGTCTGAAAAAGTTTTTTTTTTGGTATTTTGGACGACTGCTATAGAATTATTTAACAAGTCATTTTGTCGATAAATTGCCATACAAACGCTAGCTATTGTAATGTATTTAAATGGGTCAATATTACACACGTCCAAAAATTGATTCCTTAGTTCTAAGCACCCTCTTCGTAGTATATCAACGTCTGAATTACAATATTCTTCCAACTCATTTTTGAAATTAAATACATAATTTTTACTTGTCATTTCGTCATACCAATTTATGAATTCTGCTCGCTGTTTTCTCGCCATGGAGTTATAACTGTAATAATATTTGTCCGGTAAAGGCCCTATATAATTTTGATTTTCGGGAGTGTTGAAAAAATGTGGAAAATAACCTTTTTTTGCTTCCGTAAGTCCAAATGTTTTCGGAAAGTCCGATAGTTTAGACTGTACAAAGTTATGGCTATCAATAAATTTTATATTTAGGCCACCTTCTTTTATTTCAAGCATCATAATTTTTGTTCCGTTCCGAATTACTTCGTACTTCACTGTAGGCATATGTTTTAAAATATACTGAATTATAAAATATGTATCATATTATGCTTTTGAATTATGTGCTATGTATGTTGTTCCTTTCTTTTCTTTACTAAGTGCCCATTTACAAAATTTATCATTGGCCGAACCACCGTCATCCGTAGAAAATACAAATTTGTTTCCTTCAAAGTCGTGAGCGATAGCCATATTTGGTATGTGCGTTCCTGTGTTTTGTTGCGCTTCATAATCGAAAAATATATAATTGGTAGTGAAAGTACAGCCTTTCTGTTTTTCAGTCGATTGTTCGTTACAATCACATGCTTCCAAACAATATCCTCCTTTTCCCATTTTCCGTTGCATATAACATTCATGTTGACACAAATTGATATTTTCCTGCTTACAATTATGACATTTTCCAAGTCCGCAAACACTGTTGTGCGTGATGTCGTTCCTCTGTACGATTAAATTACATCCACCGCATTTATATTCTTTATCGCATACTTTTTTATGTTTTCTTAAACATTCAATATCAACACAATA
>NW_019100928.1:0-23659 GCF_001856785.1 Myzus persicae | reverse complement strand
ATTGTTGAGGATATAACTCTCGCACCAATTCTTTGCCCTGTAATGCGATACTACAAAAACAATAAAAAAAACAAAATTAAGTACAAAGAATGGCCAATTTTTGATAACGTTCGATTTATGAAACACATTTTAAATATTTCACATAGTCGAGCAAATGAATAAAAAAACAGTCTCACAGTCTAACAAGAGAAGGTAAAGTTAACAATTTTTAATATATTAAATATTTTTATATGCGTATACAATATACATAAATGTTCTTCTCAGTTCATCATCTATACAGATAATAAAAGTAAAATAAATAGATTTCTTAAGATTCAAACGGTAATTGAGGCTATTTTTGGTAAAGTAAGATTGGGCAGAAAACATTTTAAGAGACGTTGCTATATTCACATTGTTGAAAATTTTGTAATTTATTATTTCCACTTATTATTACAATAATAAATATTAGTTTTAACTGCAATATACTTATCGTTATATACTTCTATAGATGCGACGTTTTAAACATTTAATTTTGCATTGGGAGAAAATATAAGGTAATTAGGATATGTAACAATTCCAAAATTACTATAGAATTAATTCAGTTTATGTAGTACTCAATTAGTATTTACCTAAAGTCGTGTCACATAGTCACATAGAGCATTAAAAGTTTATTTTTTCAATATGGATATTAATAACATTACACCAGCATATGTTTTTTCTCTTTCCTTATATGTATAAATAATTTTAGTTGGTAAAGAACACCAGGCTAATAGTAATAATCTTTGTAATTGAAGCCCTTAATCAAATATAAAAAAATATAATATTCATTTTATCAGAAACTTTTAACTCGTAAAAAATAAATTATCAAAATATTTGTAAATATATTGTTAAATACTTATTTATTTTAAAAAGTTAGTCTGGGTTATTTTTACAAACATAATAATGAAACAGGTGCTAAAGAGGTGGGTTACTCTGGCACCCCAATGACTAAATTCTTATATTTTTTATGACCATTAATTCTACTATAATTTGTACCGATTTGTACCATAAGTTTCCGGATAAGTACCAAAGAAATCGATTTTCCACCGGAGCGCCAAACGTTACACTAGCACCCCAGTTGCTTTAGGCCCAACGATCGCTGGGAAATCTATGATGACATACAAGAAAAAGTATTACCATCTAAAAACAAAAAAAAAATAATGTTGAATTGCTATTACATACAAAATAACAGGAAAAAAAAAACTTTTTTTAATAAAATGTTTGATTTTAATTTAAATAATACACCTGAAAAGTTATAACAATTGTTTTGTGGTTTTGTTATTGTTATGTGTATTTAAGAGCGAGCAAAGCGGGAAAATATGTGTATAATTGAATTTTCTTGTAGAATTACTTTTTACAAAGTAGTAAGTACATTTTTACACTTTTTACAGTTTTGATAAGAATTCATAAGTTAGTGGTACAAATGGTGCAAATTTTAGTACAATTAATGGTAAAAAAAAATTTTTCTAAGTCCATTTTTCTGCAACGGGAGTGCTAGTGTAACGTTTGGCGCTCCAGTGGAAAATCGATTTTTCCGGGGGAAATACTTTGGTACAAATTCTGAAACTTACGGTACAAATTATAGTACAATTAATGGTCATAAAAAAATAAGAATTTATTCATTGGGGTGCCAGGGTAACCCGCCTGTGCTAAAGGATGGCTAACATAATAATTTTGTTTTTGATAATTTATAATGAAAATTAACAATTTTTTTATTTATTTATTTGATTATCATTGTTGCAGATTATATCACTGTTAGAATTAGTATAAATATTGCATAATAAATAACATTTTTTACAAATATTTATTTTAAAGAAAACTGCAGAAAAGAAAATCTTAAAATCAAAATCGTCATGATTATGCTTATCTATTATAATATCGATATTCGTCAAAATCACGTTGAAATTGAATATTAAAATTTAGAATAACGATTTTAGAATTAATGGGTACTTGAAACTTTTAAAGCGTGTCATTATGCTTAAATTAAATTATGACATTTTTAAATATAATGACTAAGGTGAAATTTAATTCAACTTATTGCGTATTAATTACTTGAATAGCATATAAATCATAAGATATATTTAGTAATATAGGGGGCAAAGGTTTTCATTCAGACTCGTTATTTTTGTAACAATGGTTTACCATTGAGTTAAAATTTAATACATCCATTACAGTGGCCCAATAGACACCCGTGCAGTAGAGGACCCCCTTTCCCATATTTTTAGTCTTAATAGCTATACGATAATTGAAAAAAATAAATAAAAGGTACGGAAAATGCACAAACATAATGAAGACATTTGAAGTTTACATTTTGACAAAATTGAAGAGTATTATAATTGAATATAGGCAGGTACAACTTTAATTATGTTCAGTTGACTGGTTATGTTACATCAATTGCTTATTATTTATTATGGTAATGTTATGAATTTATGGTGCAGATACCAATGCAAAAGTATATTCGTACTTATAGGGATCGATTTTAGCTTTTGGAGAGTTCATTATAATTGTAGATCAATATTCTACTCTATTAACTCTTGATAAGGAGAAATATAATATTTTCATTTTATTATAAGACTGAAAATAAATAAATATTACTATAAATAATTATTTTTCACACTTACATCTTTCTTCCAAACGTTTACGTAACTGGCAGTGGTATTGGTAGTAACACTTTTGAAAATCTATAACAAAGAATTGTACAATTTAAAATATTTTGGTATGCCAGCTTTCGCTTTGTAAAACAATATGTCTATATGACATTGATACACTGTTGGTGAATTAATTAGGTATACTGTATAGTTATATATTTTTATTAAAAATGAAAATAATGGGTGTAATTATTAACTGAAAATATACGTAATTCTGATTTAGATTCTTAGAGAACCATGAGTATTGAGTATATTTATTTTAGATTGTATATGCTTACAGTGATGTGTTCTATTAAAAAATGTATATTTTGTCTGACATATAATGTTTGAGTATTATAAATTCTTCAAACTTCAACATAAATTTGGTTTTTGGCAAAAATACTTCGATAAGTTAATAATTTGGGTAGCGAGGAAAAAGAAAATTTAAAAATCTTTAAAAACAAAATTTTAGATTTTTTTTAAAACAATTAAACTTCAAAACTATTTTTTTAGATTTGTTGTGATACATTTTTTTCGATCCAAAAGCTTATCTTCTCAAAACATTAAATTATTTTTACAAATCTAACCTATGATTAATAAATTATGAAATATTCTTAAAAATAAAATCGTTTTTACTCAGTACCATTTTTATTTTCCATATGCAAAAATAAATTATTGAAATCAATTAAATACATATATAACAGTTACCAAGTATTCAATAACAACATATACTCAAAAGTCAAAACATAATATTAAATAACAAGTATTGTGTTTTTTTAAACATAATTCTAAACTCAACTCTACTAATGAAAAAAATATCGATTCTGAAAAGGCTATAATGAAGTAAAAATAATTTTATTATTTTGGATGATCTGAATTGTTATTTTTGGATACTTGACAAGTGATAACACATTTTTTCTAATAACCTAAAACTCCACTGAATGGATAATAGTCCACAGGTAAGTAAATCAAGATATAATAGTTCTCATTTTAATTTATCCAGAGCCACAGTCGTAAAGCAAGGTAAGTAAAAAAAACTTAAATAGATGGGGCATGACAGTGTATATTATTATCTCGGAGATGAAGTTTTAAACCATTTTTTTTATTTGTATTATTACTACTAGCTTCCAGTGTGAACTATGATAGCTGAACAATTATATACGATATACATAAGTTATTTAAATATACATTTTGAAATAATTATAATGAAAAATAATAGTTAAGGTGGTAATATGGTACTGTTAAAAATACATATTTATCGTAGATCCATTAAAATGTAAAAGATACAAATAACAAATTCGGTGATAAAAAATAATATGAATTTAGTTAATGAGGTAAGAATGAAATTTAAACCATAGAATAAGCTGTTTGTTTAGAATAGCTGTGAAGAACATAATGAGGGGAATAATTAATGCCGAAAGCCCTGAGATAAATTTAGAAAATGGTTTATTGTTAGAGAGCCTATTAGCTGTAATATATTATATTTCTACATTATACATAAATAAATACACAATGTGAATCAACACCAATGATGACCATATAGGGGTGTAATAAATATAAGCGCTATCAATTAAATACAAAATAATTTACTTTCCCATAGTTAAATTACCGAAAACCATAACCATCTAAGCACGAGCCGCCAAAGAAGTACGATTAAGCCACGTACAATTAAAAATAATAGTATCAACAATGGAATGATAAAGAAATACGAAAATCCAAAATAATATTATTTCTCTTCGATCATAAATGACATTAAGATATTAAACTACCGAAACACATATCCGTCAAAACACTAGCCGCCAACGAAAATATAACGCGGCATATAATTGAAAATAAAATAGAGTAGGATTTCGTTGTCCTCTTCGTTCGTCAGGACATCGAATTTATTTGGCAAAACAAATGACTGGGTAGTTTTTTTATGTCCCATTTGTATAGGTGAATTAGAAGATGATGACAGCGACCGTTTGGATTTGGACATTTTCAAAAAGATCGTATTATCCATATTTTTGTGATAACTCATGTGGGAGTGACGCCCTCTTAGTATCATAATTCATAAATAGCAATTTTCAATATGAGATAATAAATGTATTTTATATTATTTTTAATTATAAAAAAAATTACTATTAAGAACTACTCCTTCGATCCACACTCTATCTATAAATTCAAAAGAAAAAAGTTTTATTTGTGCATCTCGGAGTTAAACTATTTTTAAAATTCTAATCTTAGTCATTTAATTATATTACTATAAATAGTTTATAACTAAATTTAAGAGTTAATAGAGTTTTACGTTAATTATAATTTAGCTTAAGCATTCACCCTTTTATTACCTGGTTTGAATGCAGCTAACCCCATTTCTAATAAATAAAATAAGAATAAATTAATTTTACCTTAACTAATTGGTTCTTATGATTCAATGTTTTTTTTTATTTAAAAATATTCCTTTGTGGTTTGAGGGTGAACTCAAGTACAAAAATGTCCGATTAAAGAACTCGATAATGAGAAAAATAATTCGATCGGATGAACTCCCTATTACCAAAATTATATGATCCCACAATCTAAAAATCCATAATAATCAATAACTACTTGAAAACATTTTATTAACATTTTACAACACTTCAAATTAATAATTTACTAAAGCATACATCTATGCTATTTATGTTTAGTGGTTTTGATTTGACCTATTGGCTAAAAACTATTTACCTAAAATTTGATCCTTTAACACCCCCTAAATACTCCAATAGCAAAAATCAAAGGGGGCATAAAATATCAAAGTCCAACAGTTATTGTGAAGGGGCAAAACCGACCACGATTTAGGTTCATTTGAAAAATTGTAGCCCCCCCCCCCCAAATATTTTCAAAAGATTTCCATAGGCGAGTTATGCGCATAGTTATCGTTTTAGTCGTATATTCTGTCGAATCATATGTCTAAGTCATAAGTCATTTTTTCAGAAAAATCATAGAAAAGACATGAAAATCTTATGAGAAAAATGCAAATCATTACTTTGACGTTTTTCAGAATTAACTATTAATTTTCAGCATAATGCGAGCTCTATTATAATGATTCAGCAGTAAAACCTATTTAATATCAATTAATTAGTTAATGTAACTTAGTTTGGATAATAATATTCTTACCATACTTATATGATTTGACGGCATTGGAGTATGCATTATCAGCTAGTATAATATATAAATAAATATATGTATTATTCTACATTAAATTACTACATTTTATTTTGTATTTGTGTTCCATACTTTTAATATTTAAAAATAAAATGTAATTATACACACGGAGTAACAGGGTACAACATTTTTTTTATTAAATCAAGTTCTCAGTGAGTACTTGGTATAAAAGGCGGGAACATTTTCCTCTAAAATTGAGAATCATATTTCAACCATTGTCCATTTCCGTCAACAAAAAAGAAATATTTAATTGTACACCAAACATTCTCTTTTTAAATAAAATCTTGTTCTTCAAAATATTTAAATCAATTTGATAACAAATTACCTATATGTAGTTTATATTAATTTGTAGTGTTTAACCTGTAGTGGCGCAACCAGAATTTTTTCTTGTGTGGAGGTTACAATATGGACTCCTTCCCACACTACTTAGAACATAGACGTTATAACTAAAGCAAAAATCTGGTACTTATAGGCTATAATATAATCTTATTTATACATAGGTAAATACAATACATTTTTCTTGAAAATATAAATCAATGTTTAATAATATTTTAAAACTAATAAAGGTTAATAGGTAAAAAAAATGATGTTATTTAGCCTGTTAAAGGTATTTTGAAAGGGGGGGGGGGTCTGGACCAAAAACTATACTTTTAATACGCCAAGCCTTTGCAGCGTGGAGAGACACGAAAACTTATACAAGATATCTTATTTGTATTATTCTGAAAATTTGTATCTTAAATAATAATAATAATAATAATATAACATTCATAGTATCATACTTACTATACAAACCACCACTCATTATTGTTTCTTTTTAAAAATGAATAATTTTACAATTTTAATATTGATACAAACACAACTACATAAGTATTCATAATATATTATAATAAATTAATTTTCGTTTCCTGTTATTTGACGCAGCTCCTTCAACAACTCCCGAGATACCTTTAGGAGTTTAGGACCCGGGAGTTCCAGTTTCAATACCTCAAACTAAAGTGCTGGAGTAATAGTAATGAATAACAATACAATTTATGTATTTCTACTTTTTTAACTCATACAAATTATCAACAGAGCATATTTTGCGAATCGTTTTTTGTACTCAATGGTTTATAATTAGGTAATCAATTCAAATTTAATCACCAAAAGCTCACTGAGCCATGAGCCGTATGAATTGGCTGATAGACCGCCAATACCAAATACATTGGTGATCACATACCGACATTACTGCTGTTATGCAGTGCATTTAATATAAGTATATATTTTATAGTGTATTTGATATAGGCGGTCCATGGGCGGGTTCATACGGCTCATGGCTCAGTGAGCTTTTGGTGATTCAATTTGAATTGATTACCTATTGATAAATCATTGAGTACAAAAAACGATAACCTATGTCCTACAATGTAGCGTATCAGAGTAAATCAGAAACCAAAAAAGCGCACGTGTGTAAGGTTAGCTCCCCCCCTCCCCACTTCATCACAAAACTACAAAAATAATTGTGACTTAAATTTTTAACTTGTAACTATTTGTTAAAAACTTTTTAAAAATTGTAACCTCGCTGTAACAGTTTTGTGAATTCCCAAATACAGGGGGGGCTTCGACCTCCATGTAAAGTTAGCAATGTGTACAACCATATCAGACACTCATGAAATATACATAACAAATGTATTGATTACTTGCTGGACGTTGTTCGAATACTATCCAATTTTGTTGGATATTATTTTAGCCAATAGAGTTTAGTTAACAGTTAAAAACTTTCAAAATTCTATTGGCTATAATAATGTCCAAAAAAATTGGATAGTATTCCAACAACATCCAGCAAGTAATCAACATATTTGTAATATATATTTCATAAGTGTCTGATATGGTAATATGTAATGCTACGTGTAACTGTTACAAATACTCAAAAGTTGGTTACAAAAAGTTACAAATTTAAAAATTTAAGTTACAATTATTTTGGTAATTTCATAATGAAGTGTTGGTGGGGAGAGGGGTGGCTAAGTTCACACACGTAAAAAGCCCTACCTATCTTGACACAGTAGAAACACGAGGAGGGCCAGTCTATTCGTAAAAGGTTTGTCTATGAATTGAACGCATACCAGTGATGGGTGACTTATTCTTTGACGACATACACTCGACATCTACGAAATACTGTGCAGCAGAGCAGTTGACTATTTGCCCCTCCTAATTTTTATAATTAACTATTAGAAAAATTTTGAAAATTATTAATAAGTAGGTACCTAGGTATTTAATATTTATTGATTTATGCAAATAATCCCTGAAGAAGTGCCTATTTGCCATGGTATTAACAATATTATGGAAAATACTACATTTAAGACAGTAAAAGAACAATTTTTTTTGTATATTATGTGATATTGTGTTTTAGCATTATTCGATATCGTTTGGCGTCTACTGATTGAAACAATATTCTCATCGATTTAATTTAAATAATAATAATGAATTATACTAAGAATAAAAAATTGTTTTCTCATTTCTACTGATATAAGGTTTAAAATTATTGTATGTAACTTCTTACTTCTACAATCTGAAACTATTAAACAATAAAAATTAAACTATATTCAGAACTGTATGATATATTTGTGATTAAAAGTTAAAATCTTAAAAATAAGTTGAATGTATTAAAGACTGAAAAAACATATACACGTAATAGGTTATAAAAACTATTAGATGGTTAAATTAATCCTAATCCTAATCTCCAAAAAATTATTCAAACAGTCACATTTGCTGTCGTGGATCCAGGGGGTGGAAATATCATGTTATGTTCTTATCAATATTGTTTTGCGTCTTTTCATTTTGTTTTATTGCCTCATTGGGGCTTCATTTGAATATTTTATAAAAAATGTATTAGTTTATAAAAAATATGGCGAAAAAACCGTAACTGACGGAAATCAAAAATAATTTTGCATTATTTTTTATACAATATTCAAATTAGGCAATAATATATTCCTCTTAACCCATTATTTTAAACAAAATATTCTTTAACCTTGAAGTATGCTTTTTCTATGAGAAAGCTTATCCAATTGGGCATCTAATACTCATGGGCGGAACATAGTACCTACGTATTATGCTGCGTCCCACGATGAACCGATGTACACCACACATGCGTACTAGGGACGCATTCATAATTACATTATACCACTATTGTTATGTATTCTCATTACTTCTACTATCTTTTACTAACACTTATCCTGTGCTAATTCTCTCGATAACTCTAAGCCACCAATCCGGCTTATTCCGTCTATTACAATAAGGTCTATCGTAAAAACATAGAAATCCGGTCTTTAGATATCTTTCATCACAGATCAAATTTGACTTGGTTAGGCCACAATGAAGAAGCTAAATCGAAAAGTCTAGAAGTAAAAAATGTTTAACTTTGGTATACCTACAATACAGTGACTTTGTATGTTGTCCATATAAGGTCAAACCAAATCGTTTAATATCGGTTGGTGTGGGAACTGATGAATCAAACCAAATTAGTATAAATTAAATATGGGGAATGTGACACCTGTGAACTTAGCGGCGCAACGTTAGTGACCTCGGTCCAATCAATCCAAAAAAATTGTTGGATATGGTTGGACAACTTTCAAATTTTTTTTAACATTACTTTCAACAGAGGGCCAATTTTCAATTTTTCGCTGTAAAGTTTGCACCAGAGAACACGTCATATGTATTTTTCTTAGGTATTGTCGTTGTTATTATACCCGTTCCCAGGTTCAATGAAAAAACTGGGCGTGCTGAAGTCCCTTTATTTTNAGTCTATATCTACTCATTGTATTTACTATTTTTTTTTCTTTAGGCTGCATGGGTAAGTGTTAAGTTATGTAGTGAAGTATGTTACATTCAGCGTATGTTGAGGTCATCCTTTTGAATATTTATATTATATATACATATGAAATAGATTGTAGGGTATAGTGAATATACTCCTTTCGTATTGTGGACAAAAGCTCCACCGAACAACCACCCGCACGCTCAAAAACTTCTTTAAATCAGGTGGCACCCGTTTTGCCCCAAATCAACCTTTCCCTTTTCGCCCATATACTCGTTTCAGCCAAAGCCATTTTAGTTTTTTTTAAGTTATGTTGGCTATGATTTTTAAATAATATAACATTTATATTATTATTAACTATTTAAAAAAAAGCATTACACAATTTACACTATATTAGTTTTTACTAATATTTTTGTGAAAATTCGTAGTAAAAGTTTTCGATAAATACATACTCAATCATACAGTTATACATTTACACAATTATTATTGCCTACTGAAAACTATTTTTTGAAAAAGCATTAAAAGCATAAAATATATTATAATTTTTTACTAAAATTAAGTAAAGTCGTCACAAAAAATATTTACAAAAATTACGTATAATCTTTTGACTTTCATTATATGATAAATTATATTTTATTTATATTCACAACGCTCTGGCCCTTTCAGGTCTCGGTTCGTGTTTGACCACATGTCCACATGACCTTGAACCAAAGCGGCGGTCAGTCTCAGGGTGTTTCGGCTAATGATGTGTCTTTGTGACTAATAATCTGAACACTCTGAACCGTCACAACTTAGAAGGAATACTTTTACAGTTCACTTACATAATATAACCACGATAAAGAGTGTGGATAACTAGATTTATTTTTATAATATTTAATTAAAACACATTTATTATAATATATTTACCAATAATATATTTAAAATTTTGGTACATAACTAACAGATATATTAATGGGATCCGGGTATGCGTGTAAGTAGAAAAAAGTTTATAATACTTACCTACCAATACTTTTTGTAGAGCTGTAATCTTGAAAATTGTTTTTTTCATTGAATTGTTCAACTGCATTGGACATTTTCAGCACTGTAATTGTTCAAGTTTTTTAGTTTTTCAATTTTCTCCTTTTTTTGTGCAAGAGTTATTTACCTACCTACATGAATACTGGTAGTGGTAGACGTAAGCCCGAGGCCGTGTAGCCACGTTCCCAACTTCGACGTATATAATAGCTACCTATAATAATAGTATTAAAAATTCGTAACATTACTCATTTAGTAGTAATAGCAACAACTGTGATAATTATTATATTAATAACTAATAACGATAGTGATAACTGATAATATATATGCTATACATTGTTGTAATACTGCATTATCAGTAAGTGTTTTGTGCCTACTATTAATAATTGGTCTATAACATTAAAAGAAAAATTATAACAAAATCTTTAAAGAAATTTTTTTATTTAATGTTCATAGTTTTTGAAAATTTACATGAACATTTTCAAATAAAAGAATTTTAATGAAAATGTACAGCTCTAACCTTTTGGTTCCCCTATTTGTTTAAATTGCCTGTTGTCTGCAATTTAAGTCTTGTACAACTTTTATTATGTGGTCTGGATAAAATAGATTAAACTATTTCTTAATCCTCATATTTAAAACCCAAATTAGTAATTGGTAAGATCTGATCATTCAGTATTCAACTTAAGGATTAATTAAACATGTAATATTTTAATATTTTAACATATTATGTTTCAAATAGTAAATTCTGGATATTTCAACTACTGTTATGTTAAAGAACAGTTTGGTAAGTCATTTACAAACTTAAGCAATTAAAATTTAGAATTTAAAAATTAAATTTATTTCATGCCCCATATTTTACTAGGTCNACACGTCATATGTATTTTTCTTAGGTATTGTCGTTGTTATTATACCCGTTCCCAGGTTCAATGAAAAAACTGGGCGTGCTGAAGTCCCTTTATTTTTTTTCATTTTATCTTATGATTATGGATTCCCGCACAATGACTATTAAAATAAAAATATATATATATTATATATCTCAGTGACAGCTGGTGATAGGTGCCGATAACAGAGGACAACGAACAACACCGGTTATCACCACATTCAAATACTACTAATGGATGTCATGAGGTGGCGCCACGCATGACATGAATTAATCTAGAAAACCACCAAAGTACTAATATATACGTTTAATTTAAAGGCTAAATTAATAATTAAATAACCGTTTGTACAAATAATTTATTTAAGTATTAGTTATTAGGATTAGTAACGACTAACGATGTTAATAATGAATATATGTATGGCCTTACGTTTGGGGAAACCGCTACCTATATAAATGCAATAAAATATATTATCATAATAAATTATTACAAGCATATAAATATCTCACTCTTCAAATTCCACTGTAGACAATTAAATTTTTAAAACTTCAAAATACTAATATAAACATTTTAATAAATGTGTACATTGACCGGTCAATGTGGTCATGTTCGGGCAATGTAAACCATACATTTTTTTTAACCAACCAATATTATTTTTTTTTAATTTTACATATTTATAGCATTGATTTTTTTTAAATCAATCATTATTAATTTTATTTATGTATCACACCTAATACAATAAACTATGAATTTTTCGAAACATTGTGTAAAAACTTATTTTTGTTACTTTTCGTACTGCCTATTTAAACAAATGTAGGAAAGCATATAGACTATGTAATGTAAAGTTTTTTTAATTATTAATTTAATAAATTTAATTTAATAATTTATTTAATAATTTATTATACAAATAAAATGAAGATACAAGTTAATTTTTTTTTGTTATTCGATCAAAATATTCGTAATATTATGGTACATGAATAAAATTAATAATGATTGTTTAAAAAAAAAATCAATACTATAATTATTTAATAATTATAATTTATAATAATAATAAAAAATAATATTAGTTGGTTAAAAACAAAATTTGTGGTTTACATTTCCTTAGCAGGACCACATTGTCCGTAAAATATACATGAATAGATGATACATTATAGTTAATTATTAATTATTAGGTGCACTAACGTGTGTAGTAACGACGTTAATAATTAATATATAACATATATGGTCTTACCTTTGAGGCAATTAAGAACTATATAAATACAATCAAATGTATTGTCAATTATCATAGTAAATTATTAGAAACTTAAAAATTTCGTGTAATGGTTCATTTTAATCATGAATAAATAATAATTGTACTTATTATTAAAGTAGTGTTTGTATAATGGTTAACAGTTTAATGTTAATAGTGCAAAAATAAGATGGTCTCAGACTCTCAGTACGTTTTTAACCACCGTAACTATTTACAGATTACGATGTATGTCGCACTCGGTGCATTTGATTATGTAAACAGAACACAGGAAAGTATAATACGCAAATATAAATTATTGGCAGGGCCAACCAATCGCGTTCGAATCGTGAAGTAGAGACTACAGGTATAATAACCTATCTCTGTGTGACTTGCAACTAGACCTATCCAGAATAACCTTAAAGTAATGAAACAAATCAAAGGCGCTATAGAAGATATTCCTTTCTCTATTCTAACCATTATCAAAAATGAAATTATATAGACACCCCCTTGGTTATCAAATAACTATGTCAACAGAGACCTTACCACCTTTCAAGTGATATTTAATATTAAAATTGCGTACGTCTAATTTACGATGAAAAAAATAACATCATAGTCAAACATTTATATATTTTATTTATTTATTATAGTTATACGCTATTGATTTTACAAAAGTATATCGGCATATTTCTCTTCTTTTTATACTGATCAATTAAATACTGGTTTTTTTTGTCGTTTTAAATTTTGGTTTCGCGATGTTTTTGTTCACCGAAGCTTCTTAATTTGCAGTAAACGTCAGTTTAGACTTCTTCAATTAAAACATTTAACCATTGTTAAATAGAGGGCGAATGTCGATAAAAACTGTTGAAAAAAATTGTAAAAAAACCGAACACTAATCGAAAGTTCAGTTCATATAAATATTATCAACTGTTGATAACAATCTAAGATTTGTGTCACATGAAAATATAATTATATTTTCTTTTTCAACATTGAAAAATAAAATATTTTCATTTTGTTTGGTTCAATCGAATTGAGTTTGTTGTGAGCATCAGCTATATTAGTATGATTTTGAAGCATAATTTTTCGTTATTAATATTTCCTCTCTTTTCTATTAATTTAGAAAAACCCGCAATTGTGAACATATTATATGTGATCAACTATACGTAGGTATATTATATAATATTTTAATTCGTTCAATCAGAGGTTACCAAATTATAGAAACTTATATAGAACTTAGTGCACTTTCAAAGAACGACACCTTACCTATGATTTACATCTACTTTCGATCCCCTTCGAACTGCATACACCAATGTCTCCAAAATGGACACAAGGTTCATCAAAACTAAACGAAATTAAAAACTCCATCATTCTATTGCCCTTGACACCGGGCATCTCGAGAAAATTAGAAAAATCATTCAACAGAATGCGAATTGCACATACATCCCTTACTCACTAGTATCTGACAAAAAGGGAAGAACCAACTGTATGTGCTAGTTGTGGCACAACCCTCTCGATCAAACAGATCATAACTGAATGTTTCATCCAGACAACATAAATGTCACAATGTCATTTATAATTATTAGGAATAATTTAATTAATCATTTGCAACGACTTCACTCATATTAATATATTTTAAGATAATAAATGTTAACCTGTAAAATTGGATTTGCAGCCACTCCCAGTAGATGACGAGGCTATTAAAAAAAAAAAATTAGTAAGATTGTCTGTAGTCTATTAAATATTAAATGGTAATCTAGACAATGTATTAAAAAGTTATTAGATATAAATATCACTATATCATTTATAATTAAGACTAATTTAATTAATCATTTGTAACTACTACACTCATATTAATGCAATTAGAGGTAGTATAATGTAAACCTGTATTATTTTTGTCACCACTTTGCTGAGATCTCGAAACTATAATAAAAATAAAAAATTAGTCAAAAATAAGATGGTTTATCGTCTATTAAATATTAAATGGTAGTCCTGGAAATGTATTCAAAAGTTATTAAATATAAATATTTGTCAATTAGATGTACGGAATTTGACTCACATTACACTTTACATAAAAACTATGTACTGCAATATAGTTAATACCTCCCTCCCTGATCTTGAATTGTTATAGTTCTGGCTATCAAGGTTGGGAGTTTGTTGATGGTCTAAAAACCCGTCACAGTAAACACACGCTCAGAACACAGACATGGGGCTTTGTATAATTAAAAACAGAACTCAATGCTGTAAAATATAAAGTGAGCTTTACGCTTAGGATCCTTGAATATATGGACTTTATATGAATCAGGAACTTTAGAGAATTTTAGATAAGATGGGTGTGAACCTAACTCATAGGTCTGGTGAGTAATAAGGATTTAAGTGTTAATACCACCATGTCCCTACCTAAAAACATTCACAAAGCAACGCAGTGACAACTTAATGGAAAGACCACGTAATAACTAGTTCAAGAAATTTCAACTGAAACATAAAATCATACACGAAGTAGACGGCAATACTTACCATATCTTAGTTTAAAAAAATTGAAAACAAGGCTTAAAAGAAAGATTTGACCCAACAGTAAAACAACAACTTAAAGAGTTCTTTGGTTTCAAAAGTTAGATGAGCTCCCCACCTGGGAGTTTTTTTACAAAAGAATGAAAAATTGTCCAATTATCATGGTTGCAGTGAACTGATAATAATAAAGGGATGGAAGAGAAATTGGGAGTTTAATAATATTTATGAGGATATGATAAAATTGATGAAATTTTAAAAACCTATTGAGTGTAATTCAAAATGCAGTACTTTGGAGGAAACGTCAGGTAATTCTTTCTACGACACATGGTTAAACATCATCTATAATTAAGTGATAGAAAGAAGAAGAATTGCTAGTAATGAATGGTTAAGTGATATAAAGAATTCATTAGGTACTCCACATTTTACACAAAATACTGTTTTCTAAAAAATACTAATTCGAAGTTTGTATTAGTATTTTCTACACATAGTACACATTTTTCAATACATTGACTGTTTTTGGTTTTTGGTTTTCTTCTATAAATACGAGTATAAATAAAAATTAAATACGAGGTTTCTCCTAATTTTATATCATAGCTATTCACAAATATTTAAGATACGTATACATGATTTTTTTATAAGAATTTCACATAAAATGTTGTCAACATAAAGAAAATCGCGAAGACCTGAAGACCTAAAGATTACAAACCCCGGCAACTACCATTGCCAGCGACGATTAGCGGAGCAGCCAGAACGACGATATCCTCGATCCAAGCTCCAGTCGTCGCAGTCATACTGCCACGCCCATTGACCAGTGCAAATATAAGGCCAGAAACATAGTGTATGACCATCCGGCAGTACACTACGTGGCCACGTGATCAAGATAGTGACGTCCGCCGCACTCAGTACCAGAGGTCCAGCGTTTGGCGTGCTCCATCGGCCAGTACAGGAACCGACTCCACCGCCGACGTCTTCCCGTCTGGCCACTTGATCGAGTTGTTTTAAGAATCTGGTACATTATACTGCAGTAGCTGCTTCCTGCGAATCACTCGCCGTAGTCTACTGGCCCCATCCCTGCGGCGGTTGCACACGCCTGTGTTTCAACACATTCCTACCACTGTATCTAGGACCTGGCAATTACCGGTCGTGTCGAGCTCTCGCGGCAACGGTCTGCCTCTTTAGGGCCAGCACCCTTGACCCTCGCTGCCCCCTCTGCACATACTAATTATAACCATGTGAAATAAATAAGACGTAATAACGTATAACTACATAATAATTAGTTAAACGTGTTATTATTTCGAACACAGTTCCGCCATGACCTACCGTCTTACGGTATATGTCTTATAAATATTTACCTAGTGTATTATATCGGAACATTTCAAATTTATAAAATTTTAATTGATATTTGCCTATTACTCACCTAGGTCTTCGCAAAAATCTATTACCGTCATAGGAATATCTGTAAAAAATTGAAAATTAATAGGTTTGTTTGTCCATTGTTGCGCTACAAATTGTACATGTTTAATTTTCATTATACCTTGGAGTACAACATTTGGAATCCCCCAATCCCAAAATTTAATTCTATATACTCCACTAATTATATAATATTATAAACAGAAACAAATACTAAAAATAAGGGAACATCTATTATAATTTATAATATCAATTATTCGGCTGAATACAATGAATGAATGAACTTAATAAAAACAATCACATTTTTACTTACCTCTGACTCCAAATACTTCTCTCTTGACATCATTGAAAAATAGAGATACGTATCCTATATATAAAATATAAAGTATAGTAATTGATTGGTTTTTTTATTGAAAACATTATGTTATATCTATTTTATCTTTAAGTGGCACAAAATTGTACAGATGGAAAGAAAAATGTAGTAATAAATAATTCTGACTACCTATAAAATGTATAATTGTATCGTTTTAAATAATTATTTAATGAAAACTTATCTACCCTGACTAAGCAACATTTTTTAAGCATTGTTGTGATGTTATTTAAATTGATTTAATATAATTACAAAAGAATCCCTAATGACAACTTGATATAAGAATAATGTTATAATATACTGTAGATTGTAATACACTAAACTGTTGGTTCAGTCGTACTCGAACTTAATTTTTCATGGTCCAAAAAAATATATCCTGTAATTTAGGTATTATGGAATTATGTTGCTAGGGTTGATATGGCGATTTCTCGATCGTAAAATCATGCAACACTCAACTCATCATCGTAAAAGTTATCTTTATATTAATTATATTACCTACCTACTCATTACATTAAAATGTTTGGAAGTTACGTTAACATAATAGGCTACCCATAACAACCTTATGGGTTAGTTGAAATTATACATTGATACACGGATATAACATGATTGAAAACATGACAAAATGCATAAGAACAAAAATTAAAAAATTAAATAGACAAATTATTAACATGAATTTTTAGATTCAATGTGTAGTGATGAATGTATTGATTTTACGATGATGTGGGTTTTTGTATCCAATAGAAAAAATGAATCGATTTTCCACAACCATCTTTTCTGGTAGGAAATTGAATTCGTAACAATATATATGGGGAGCTTTTTATACATTTTCAAGCTTTTTGACCCAACCAATACAATTTTATTGAAATTTATAAAAAAAACTAAAAAAATTGAAAATTGAAAATGTCTGTCGACAGTTAAAAACAAGTCAAAATATTTTGAAAAATTTATCAAGTATATGAATTAATTGAGTTAGTATATGGTGTAAATTTAAAGTGTCTACGGTTTTTCGTTTTTGAATTACAACTGCAAAATAAGAAAATCGGTAGACAAACTTATTAAGAATCGTGTATTCAATTTTTAAATCTTAGGTATAAAAAGAAAAATTGTTTTGAATTTCTAACTCAAAATAATTTACTCATTTTCTTGATTTTTACGAATTTTGTCAAAATTCTTTAATCAAGCACCCATAAAAAATAATAGTGGATTCATATTCAACTTTTTTGAATTTCAACTAATAACAGCTTACAATAAACGTTGTATAACTAATATAATTTTAAATGCTTTTAGTTCAATAGTACAGCTAGTAGTTTCCGGTCAAATGCCGGGAGTACGTTTAATGAAAAGGACTATTCCAAGATAACTTGAAAATGCAGCGCCAAGAATACCGCAATCACTATATTATGATCTTTAGATTATAAAAACCATCAGATGGTCAGTAATTTTTATTATTTAATTCTTTCGATCATGTCCCGGACGACTACTTCGTTTTTTACTGTTTTCCATGGAAGAAAATTTGCAAAAAAATGACCGAATGCGATCATTGGTATGTAGATGGCACATTTTCATGTACCCCATCTATTTCTACTCAACTGTATACTATTGACGGAATTCAATATTCGAATGTTTTATCTTCGATTTATGCGCTCAAACGAAATTAAAAAAAAGAAAACATGTATTCGTTAGGTCGTAATACATTTAGGCATAATACGTTAGGCAAAACCATAAAAGCACTTGTTGATTAATAATATGTAAAAAGACGAAATCGTATTATGTATTTATTACTATAATATTATCATATATAATGGCACAACAGAATAATGTGAAAGGATTAAAATATAATGCATCATAAACCATAAAACTTAGTTTTAACTTACCGTCAATTGCTTCAGTTCCCAGATGGGTTTTAAGTGCTTTTATATTAGCTATAATATTTAACATATAATTATTAGTAATTATTAGTAATAATGTATTACAATCACCTGCACTCATGAAGTATTTCATGAAAAAGAAACTTTTTTTTATAAAGTATTAGGTATTTACTACTTGTTAATAGTTTGAGACGGTTACTCACAATGGTGTTTTCTTACAACAACATTTGACTTTAGAGTTTATATTTGGTTGGTGTTACGCGGTGGTTGACCTCGGTCACTAATATTCTTTGGATCGTTCAGCGTCATTAGCTCCCGAATGGGTGACCACCAGGGTTTTTAGTAAAAAAATATATATATCTCTCAAAAATATTCTTACTGCCCCCCTCCCCTCTTAAACAAGCTTCAGATATGCCCTTGTAATGACCATGAGCTGATGACTAATGGGAACAGAAACAGAACATAAATCGTTCGGGAATGTATGAATATGGCAAGTGGACAGAATTCTGTCGAACCCAAAACAGTTATACTTCATACAATCATCATACTCAATAGTTACTACTAACAAAATAAAAAAACTATCACCTGCAGATAACAAAATCTGGGTTGACGCCTAATATGGCCGTTGAATGATAAAAATTATCATATTCTGTAGTTTATATATTCAACTTTAAAATTCAAAATTTTCTTACAAATATATTTTAGTTTAAGATCTCGTAAAATATGGGGCATGAAATAAATTTAATTTTTAAATTCTAAATTTTAATGGCTTAAGTTTGTAAATGACTTACCAAACTGTTTAGTATAACAGTAGTTGAAATATCCAGAAGTTACTATATGAAATATAATATGTTAAAATATTAAAATATTAAATGTTTAATTAATCTTTAAGATGAATGCTGAATGCTGATTTATCTTACTAATCACCAATTTGTATTTTAAATATGAGGATTAAAAAATCTATTTTATCCAGACCACATAATAAAAGTTGTACAAGACTTAAATTGCAGACAACAGGCAATATAAACAAATAGGGGAACCAAAAGATTAAAGCTGTACATTTTCATGAAAATTCTTTTGTTTGAAAATGTTCATGTAAGTTTTCAAAACTATGAATATAAATAAAACAATTTTCATACAGATTTTTAAAATATTTTTTTTTTTTAATGTTATAGACCAATTATTAATAGTAAGCACAAAACACTTACTGACAATGCAGTTTTACAACAAATATATATAGCATGTATATTATCAGTTATCACTATCGTTATTAGCTATTAGTATAATAATTATCACAGTTGTTGTTATTATTAGTTATTACTAAATAAGTAATGTTACGAATTTTTAATACTATTATTAGGTAGCTATTATATACGTTGAAGTTGGGAACGTGACTATACGGCCTACGTCTACCACTACCAGTATTCATGTAGGTAGGTAAATAACTCTTGCACAAAAAAAGAGAAAATTGAAAAACTAAAAAAACTTGAACAACTTCAGTGCTGAAAATATCCAATGCTGTTGAACATTTCAATGAAAAAAACAATTTTCAAGATTATAGCTCTACAAAAAGTATTGGTAGATGAGTGTTATAAACTTTTTTCTACTTACACGCATACTCGGCTACCATTAATTTGTCTGTCAGTCATGTACCAAAATTATAAATATATTATTGGAAAGCATAAAATGTATTATAATAAATGTGTTTTAAATTAATATTATAAAAATAAACCTAGTTATCCACCCTCTTTATCGTGGTAATATTATGTTAGTGAACTGTAAAATGTATTCCTTCTTAGTTGTGACGGTTCAGACTATTAGTCACAAAGAACCCCATTAGCCGAAACACACTGAGACTGACCGCCGCTTTGAGACAAGGTCATGTGGTCGACCACGAGCCGAGACCTGAAAGGGCCTGAACGTTGTGAATATAAATAAAATGTCATTTATCATACAATGAAAGTCATTATACATACAGCCAAAAAAAAAACTTTAAGAGAGTTATCAGAAAACACTCAACTTAATGATGATTTAACTTTAAATGATTTTAATGTGATTAGAAAATTACTTTACAGAAGTAGGCGTAAAGTTCTTCCTCTTATTTCGACTACTATAACTGAAGCACATATGGTTCTAAATACACCAGAAACCACTTTTACCACAGAAACAATCCATTTTTGTTGGTAATTGATGAAATAAAAAATATAATAATTTTTTCTTGTAAAACTAACCTTACATTTTTATGTAATGTGTGGAAACAATTTATATGAACGGCACGTTCTAATTTTGTGCCAAGTTCTTTGAGCAAATGTTTAGCATACATTGGTAAAGATGGTCATCATAATACCATTGATATATATTTTACTTCTGGACCAAAAATATGAAACGTATGTGTGTATTTTTAAGTCAATAGTAAATAAATGCGAAGTATTAGGCTTAGTTCTTCTACCAAAACTTGTTACTATTGACTTTGAAAAACGAATTCATTTAGCAGCTAATTAAGTTTGCCTTCGTTGAAAATAATTGATTGTCGTTTTCACCTGACAAAAGCTTGAAGGTATAAGAAAGTTCAAAAATATGGTTTAGCACCTGAATACTAAAATAATACTGGTAGGAATTGGTAATTGGATTCATCATACTTTTGGCTTAATATTTTTAGAACCCACTGAAGAATCCAATTGTTTTACCAAGATTTAATGACTGAACATCCATTTGTTGAAAAATTAGTTAAGTATTGTGATTATTTAGTAGACAACAATATGTCTGGGGACAATATTTTTAGTTAAACATTAAGGGCGTGCAATTCGGCGAGGGTACAGCCCACAATAAATGCGTATAAATCGTTTCACTTGTATTTCAATAAAAACTTTTATTCTAATACTCCATCAATCATAAGCTGGTCTAAAAATATACGTTATCACATTCAGACAGAACCGTATATCAAAATGAATAGCGTTAAAGCAAAAAGACAGAGAGGACACAAATAGGAACGAAAGACAAGAATTATACAACAAAATTTTAATATAGTATTTAATCACTCATTAAACTAATTTAATCATCGCTTTTATGCAACCCGGCATTACTCTTGTATCGATTTGGCGAAATGACTATAGGTATGAGTTTTTAAAAAGCATGACGTGTAGACATTTTAAAAGATTATAATTGTTGTAAATGTATTTTGTGATGGCTTTACTTAATTTTAGTAAAAAATTATAATATATTTTATGTTTTTAATGCTTTTTCTAAATTTAGTTTTTAGTAGGCAATAATAATTGTGTAAATGTATAACTGTATGATTGAGTATGTATTTATCGAAAACTTTTACTACGAATTTTCACAAAAATATTAGTAAAAACTAATATAGTGTAAATTGTGTAATGCTTTTTTTTAAATAGTTAATAATAATATAAATGTTATTTTATTTAAAAATCATAGCCAACATAACTTAAAAAAAACTAAAATGGCTTTGGCTGAAACGAGTATATGGGCGAAAAGGGAAAGGTTGATTTGGGGCAAAACGGGTGCCACCTGATTTAAAGAAGTTTTTGAGCGTGCGGGTGGTTGTTCGGTGGAGCTTTTGTCCACAATACGAAAGGAGTATATTCACTATACCCTACAATCTATTTCATATGTATATATAATATAAATATACAAAAGGATGACCTCAACATACGCTGAATGTACCATACTTCACTACATAACTTAACACTTACCCATGCAGCCTAAAGAAAAAAAAATAGTAAATACAATGAGTAGATATAGATTACTGTGGGGTATTGATTAAGTTGCAGAATGGAAATAACGCTTGTAATATAATATTAGGTTGATTTTTTCCGGCAATTTGTAATCCTTCGTCTGGATATTTAAAAAAAAAAAATTGTTTAAATTATGGACAAACTTTTTGAATTGATAAAATACATGTTTAACTTTATTTAACGCGTAAACCAAAATTGTACATTCTGAGCGGAGAGATAAAAGTATTGATTTTACAGTATGATGGTGAATGATATGATTTTATTTTTGTGCGTCTTTAATCACCATTTGGCAGAGATGGGAAAATTACTTTTTTGGTAATCAAATTCATCAGTATTTCCTTATCGAAATAATTTTAACTAAATTATTTTTAAGTAATTTTTTTTATTTAATTAAGTTACATTACTTTTGAATTAAAAAAGTACCTAACTCAATCACAATAGAAGTTACTTTTATCAAAAATTTTACTAGAGAATAATAATTAATAAACATGTTGTCAATACGATATTGCATAAACTAAATAATAATAATCAACAATATGAAAGGAATGGTAGTACTGGTTTTTACACACATCCATCTTTACTTTTAAAACTGATTTTAAATAATTCCATTAAATAACACTTTATCGTCAAATAGTCAGTAGCTATGACAAAAATTTCATGAGTTCAGAAAATATTACTTATAAATTATAATACTTGTATGATACATTTAAATATTTACACACATTATCAATAAATTCTAAAAATTTACTGTAGCAGTATTAAACCAATGTAAAGTGAAGAGTAATTTAGACATTTAGTAATTGAATTAAGAAAAAGTAAGTACTTAATATAACATGTAAATTGCTGACACTAAAATGTTATTAAATTACCATCCTATTACTTTAAAAGTAACTTCGTTACATTAACTTGTAAAGTTGTAACTTAAGTTATTGAGTTACTCCCCAACACTGCCTTTTGAGACAATAAAAATGATACGATTCTCTTCAACGGCATATTTACCGTTAGGAAAATGGATCTAGTTA
>NW_019100927.1:4741-22278 GCF_001856785.1 Myzus persicae | reverse complement strand
GTAGCAATAAATTTATTATTTATATTACAGTATACAATTACTATAAATACAACATACATGGTTGTATGGTTAGTTAATGTATGAAAAAATAATTTAATTCATATGTCCCTCTTGCGCACAAATACAATATTACACTCACATGACACACGTACACAACATAATATGAAATAAGCTCAGAGGGGGGGTCCATGGGGGCCATCTCGTTCAAATCATCAATAGTTATTTTATTTGAAAGTTATCCATAAAAATCCACAAATGTGTACCTGTAGGATAAAATACGTAGTTATTAGATATTTAATTATTTAAAAATAATGTTCAAAAAAGGATTACAACTAACTTTTTTTATTTTCTATTTTTGTCGTTGATATTGTATTGCCCTCTTTGGTGTCTTCTTATTTTTCTTTGCGAGTCTCATGACATAGTTGACGTAAAGAACAACAGCTGAAATTGCCCTCTAGGAAATTGTGTTTGGTATGGTCATATTATGTCATTGTGTTTAAATAGAAGTTCATTTACAACCATACAAATTTCAATCCAGTTATCAGATACCTGTCATGGTATTTGGTTTAGTTTGTTTTATGATATATTAAATTTAAAGACCTCGTATTATATATATGTACATGCATCATGTATTACATGGTATATAATATAAGAGTTTTTTATAATATAATATATATATATGCTTTACCTTCAGGTGTCTACATTCAGTTGCGACCGCGCCACGGTATAGAACTATAGAAGATAACAAGTAGAGAAAGCAAGCTTTACCACTGAATATAACTATTTTATCAGCAAACGAAGCTGGCAGACCACAGTTTTAATAATTTATATAATCTATATTATTATATTATTATTTATATATAATATATATACATATATTGTACTAGCTGATCCCGTACCGATTTCGTTATTAATATGTTTGTTAAGTGTAGGTACTTACCTATGGCGTTATGAATATTCGACAGTTTTCTGATTTGGTCATCATCTCCATCGTCTGACCGCTGTCGCATGTAGACAATTTTGGAGGGTACTTATAATAATAGGTGGAGACTCGGAGTTGCAAAAAGAAAAATAGTTTTTTACCAATAACTAATGTAACACATTCGCTTGGATATTCAGATCAAATTAATAATTGGTTTTTTATATAATTAAAATAATTGTTTATTATTGGACGTCGATACCGACCTGCCTGGGAGCATCTGTGGTTGTCGAGTTTGATTGTTATTTAATTTCAACCAGCTACTATTTTTTTACTAAAAAGGGTATAGATTTACAATTTACGCGTTTACTTTAATTGATAGATAACTCAATTGTTTATTAACTTCGATAAATACTATTGCAATAGAAACTTTCTCCGTGATATACTCTTTCGTTTAAAAAAAAAATCAAGAAGATCTGATAAGTAGTTCCAGAGTTAACCCTGTACAAAAATTTTAATTTCACATTTATATACTCGTAGTTATACATTATATATAAATTATATAATCATGGCTAAAAGTGGTGATTGATACAGCGATAACAGATACGGCCTGCCAGCAGAAATTATAAGATACAAAAGTATGGATCCAGCGAACAATGGAATGTGTAGTAGCTTTCTCTACTTGTTATCTTCTATAATCTATACCATGACCAAGCTCTGAGTGTACACACCGGCCGGTGTTACTAGTTATCCGATGGGTGACCACCTGGGATTTTTAGTAACAAATTCTTGCTACACGTACACGTGTTCTGACCCAACAGTACTATTCTCACAGTAAAAACCGGCATATAACCACGCAGTTGATGACTTATAAAAAAATTGCTTCACTATTCATATTTTGCTTTCAGAGGATAATGTATTGGTCGGGAAAAGCCTAGGTTCGTAATATATTATTTTGAAAGAGGTGTTTTGAAGTATCCGTATGCAATTTATTTGGGTTTGTGTCGCACTTCCCTCAACTACGGTATGGTATATTAGGAATTATGTTCAAGTATAATCTGTATTTTTTAGCCAATGTATGTTTAGAAAATATTTTGCCATATTATAAAATGTATATAATTTTAAATATATGTATAAAATAAGGAAATTAAGAAAACTAATCATGTGATAACAAAAGTGTATACTGTGTAGCTTTATTTCAAACGCCAGGTGTAAAAACATTTGTAAAATGGCAACTGATAAGTATTGATAGCTTAAGTTTTATAATAGTATAATGTAATAGTGAAATTAAATCCAGTTTAGAGTAGATTTTCAGTACCTTTGTGTTTTTGTCAATTCGAATTACAATTTATGCAATATCGCTCATCTACATCCACACGAATTTGTAATTCTATTCTTGGGCTGCTGTTCTGGTTTTGCCACGCCTACAATATTTAATGAGATTATTGTTGATATATTTTATTCATTTTTTTTTCGACTACGCCGAGTGCCTTACGCACTTGTAAGACGGATAGAACACATGCAAGTACCTATAACGTCCTCTTGATATCAATGCATACAATGATTTTAAATACAAGCAAATAGATTTTCTTTGATTTAATAATTTTGTTTTGACAAGCGTGTTGAGTGTAATTACCAATTTCCAATATTTTAGTCTTATAAAATTTGGATCTAGTATTCTAGTGGGTCCTTTTAACTTTGGGTGGTCAAAAAAAGAAAATATCCATTACTTTAAAAAAAAAAGTGATAAAAATGTAAACAAAACAGCTTTGGTATTACAGTTTTTGGAGAAACGTTGAAGACAGTTTCAGTAGGTACCTACCTACCTACCTACCTATTGCGATACGATTAGCGATAATTACTATAGGATTAAAAACTGATTGATACAAGATTCCTCAAAAATGCAGAACGCTTAAGATGTTCATGTAATAATTTTAAAACATTAAAAATGTATAAGTTGATTTTTATTTATACTTATCCATTAAAAATTAAAATCCCAAGAAAAATGGATAATTAGTCATGCTCTTATACCTACATTTATAAATAATAGGTATAGGTACTAATATCTATTTACACGTCTCTACAGATGGTAATGAAATGTTAACAACCAATACCTAGTTATTAGTTTATTAACGAAAGTCAAAAATCTGCAAGAAATATTATCACATTATTTGTATAGACAATACACATATTATTATTGAAGTTCAATAGAATCTTGTCAGGGGTAAAATGTAAAAATATTCATTAAATTTAAATTTAATCTTGTAAAAATAAAACAAAAAATCAGTGTAAATGATAATAATAATATATTGTTTAAAGAAAAAATACGAAATTCGTTAAAATTACAAAAGTAGGTATAGATGTGTAAATAATTTTGTTACTATGAACATAAAATTGTAAGTTAAATGACATATTTTTCGTACCAACCATCACCGTAAGGACAACCTCTGGCGGTCGTGGGATTCTTCCAAGATTTCTGCGACTCAGCCAGCGGTTTTATGCTACGTAACTGGATGGGTGACCGTTCTGTCTATATACATTTTTTGCTTTTTTTTTTATACATTTTTTTTGCTTTGTTAGTAAAACATTTTCAAATTATAGCACAGAATGTTTCATACATTATTCTATAAGTTTAATTTCATAAATATTAATAGTAAGGACTTGACATTTAAAAAAAAAATAAACACTCAATTTTTACTGATCGACACACTATACGCAAGTTTTTTTTTTACTTAGCACAATTAAATATTTAAAATATTTAGATTAATTTTAATTTATTCACATCAGTCAATAAACGTACATAAGTTTTTAATTTTTTTGATTTATGATTTTATTGTTTACTATTTTAATTTCTACTGAAGACATCTTTAGTCTTTAATTAGTTTAATTTAATTCACGCTTTATGCTATAGTATGGACGTACCTATTATACATCCGATATATGTATAGGATTATAGTACTCGTCGCTCGGAAGATGGAATGTGGAGAGGCTATCGAGTTGCTTTATACATTTATTATATCTATAATTTTTTATATCTACTAGAATATGTAAGACGTAATAATATACTGGTAAGTGGTTACATAATATCCTGATAGCCACATACTCAGCATTGGTAAGCACTGGTGGATCTAGGATTTTGTATGGTTTTTAATTTTTTAATTGTGATGGTATAATTACACAAATACTGTTCGTAAGTTTGAACTATTTGTGGCAGTCCTTTTTTTTAAGTTTTCAATCTTAAGCTAATTAGCTGTATACAAATTGAACATTTTATATTTTTTTAACAGCAACAAATTTGAAAATTTTAGAGGTTTTGATGAAATTAACATCATTATGTCAAAACATTTGAACTTCAAATTCTTTTTAAAAAAATCTACGACTGTAGCACTTAAATATTATTTATCAACTACAGTTATACAAACTTTTAAAGAACCTTATACTAAATTTGCAAGCTTTTTGACTGAATGAATATAATTTGACTGACATTTAAAGAAATGAAAAGAATTTCAAATTTAAAAAAAAAAAAATAGCTTAAAACGAGTCTAAATATTTTGGAAATGTTTTCAATGTTATCATGTATAGGAAATTATAAAATTAATATTTGGTGAAAATTTCAAGCACTTACTTTTACGGATATTTGTTTTTGATTTACAACGAAATAATAAAATTGTTCGATGAGAATTTATTAATTTGCGTCTGAAAATCAAATTCCGAGAGCTTCAAACGCTCATAATAAGTTGACTTAGTTTGATTTACCGGTAATTTTTATTTTGACATTACCCCTTTTCTTTAAAAAAAGAAAGAAAAACTTATGAGACAACTTATATTAAATTTTCAAATCTCTGATAGAAACATTTTCATAAATCTCTAAAAAAAATAATTTCCAATTTTTCGTAATTTTTGAAGTTTGTCAAAATTTGAACTTCAGAAGTTCAAAAATTAATGATTGTAAATTTGCGTTCAACTTTTGTTGTATTTTCCGTTATTAACGATTAACGACTTGAGTATTCTGACCAGGCAAAAAAAATTCTTATCTACAATATTTTTAAAAATTATTTTTTTTATTTTTAAATTTAATAAAATAAGACATTCCTCGCTATATCTATATCTATAGATAATACAGAAGAATATTAGTTTGTGAGGCTATTTCAAAAGGATAATCCATATTTATCTATGCTATTATATACAATTGTAAGGGGTTTTCTACGACCGCGCTAACCGAGAAAACTACTTATTGGATGTTCATGCAGTTTTTTTTTTTAAAATTAAAGAGGACATCACTTGAGAGAAGGGCTTAAATTTAGTCCGATTAAGTTTATAAATAATTATTTATTATTAATTAAAATAAACGTGTAAATTGTATAAGTACCTATACCTTTTTTAGTAAGAAATAGTCGCTAGCTGAAAATAAGTAACAATCAAACTCGACAACCACAGATGCTTCTAGGCAGGTGGGTATCGACGTGTAATAATAAACAATTATTATAATTATTTAGTTTAGCCGAAAAAAAAACAATACATTTTATCTGAATATCCAAGCGAATGTGTTAGCAGGTACTACTACATAAAATGAAGTCTCTTTCTTTTATTCGGCATAAACTCCACTACATAAGCACCCCATAATGTATCTGGCATTTTGGCCCACCCAAAGTAATCAGTGCGGCACATTATCATATGGCAACATTTAATTCATACCACTCAAAAATTATCTTTCTCTTGTCTACGAATTCAAATAAACTTAATTTGTTTATCTTAATTCGAACTCTTGCATAGAGATATAACTTGATTACTACCTCATAGTACCTATGAATGTTCAATGTTAATATTATAATTTATAATTAATTAAAAGCAATTGTTTTATTTATACATTTAATTATTTATGTATTTTATGATATTTTTTTAATTGCACTTAATGAAAAAATGATGAAAATAAAATATAAAACATAACATATTTTATTAGGTTATATTATATTTGTAATAATGATGTACCGATAAGTAATAAGTAGATAAGTACGATAGTAATAGTGATAAGTGATAAGTGACTACCTTTTTATAATACAAAAAAATGTCGGGAATTAGGGGGTCCACATATCAATGGGCCACCTAATGAATATTTTCTGGCCTGCGAATATGCCTCGCCATTGAGTTGGTAGCTTTAATGGCATTGGATAGAAAAACTCAGTGACATCTGATGCAAATTAACAAAATGATACGAGTAAATCTCAAATATATTTAATTATGCCTTAGTGCAGCTAAAATCACCGTTATCAGCGAGAAGGCCCAAGCATAGACAATAGCCGCTGCCCGAAATAATAATATATGGAACACACACTCAAGCCACTCTAGTTCCTTTTTCTCGACTAGACTGTTATCTAGAACTCTAGAACGACCAATCACGGAATTATTATCGGCGTCTACGAGCGTCACCGCGTCGGTGCCCCTTTCTAAGTTTATTATTATTATCATATTCATACCATATTTTTATGGTTTATAATGCATACAGTATATATATTCTCATCACGATTATCATCGCAGTCCTAATTTTATGCCATTCGGCTTTCTCAGCCCTAACTTAAAATATCTCTAATTAAAATGATCTTCTGTTTAAACCAATGTGCAGCATATAATTAAAAAATAATATAATTTAATTTCATCTTTTCTTTCTCTTTGATAACAAATCCTCAATGCTCCAGATCAATAAGGCTAGTGGTTAGTGACCTTCCAAAAGTTATGGTCAGCCATTGGCTCCTATTGACAGCAAGGCTCCGTCGAAACAACTGTCAAAATTGTTGGGCCACCGAATCAGTGTTAACAACATCACAAACGCTCATTTCACCAAACTTCATGTTTCATGTAATATAAAATAAACCTAAGTATAATTCAACAAAACATTTTATTTAAACTATTTTTCACGGGGCACCGCAATTTGCAGCACAGTCTATCCACACATCACTCCACAAAATATCACAGACCGTTGGCGTTCAGATGCTTTCTCAAAGGGCCGAAATCATCAGTGTGGAAGAACGGAATGAACCGGTTGTGTCTCATCAGCGACCGTGCCTCAAGCGCGTCACACCACTCTTGTCTGAGGTGGGACAGTTTCTCGGACAACCGTTTGTCGTGCGCCGCTGCCGAATCACGCCGCGATAACGACGATTCGCGATTACGAGGATCCCCGGATGCGTACATCTTTCTCAATGCGTTCACAGCAGGGACGTACAAGCGGATGTGTAGTTTCCCGGGCAGGACGTCCATAGTGGCCATGGTACCAGAACTGGTATCTCGCAGCAGCTTCAGAGCTTCGATTACGGGGCCATAATCGACGTCAACTTTGCGGAACGAACGAGATATCAACTGCACTTTGGTCGGGACGCGTTCGTCGTCTGAGGCAGCGGCTTTTCCCAAAAACGGTCTCAGCCACGCGAAATTTTCGACGATCGCCACGGCAGGTACACCGATCGTCAACGGCTTTTCCACATTGAGGTCGTCTGCCGCGAAGACGGTTACGCTCCTCACCCGTGGGCTCTCACGCACGGCCGTGTGCTGGCGACCGCGCACGCTGTTAGCGAACCGCTCATATCCTTCGCCATCCAACGTCTTGAATCCCGACATGCCTCGTCTGACGACGAAACACTCAGATGCAGACGACGCCTCGTCAGTCATGGCCGTCTTCGTACAGGTCATGCCTAGGACCAGATCATCGCCCAGTCGCCGCTTCCGTGGTACCGTTACCACTCGGGTGGCGTTTAAGCGCTTTTCGAATAGAAACTCCGAATCGTCCCAGCCAAAAGTGGCAGTCAACTGCTCTTCGTCATCGTCGTCTGACCGATACACGTACACAGCGTCGGTGGTAGCATCGATCCGCACCAACCCGTCGGTCAACCGTAGCCCAACCGGTCCGCCGGCTAAACCACGGGAAATCGTGCAGAGACCGGGCACGTTGAACGTTCCGTCCTGGTCTTCGATCACGGGATGGTACGCGGGATGGAGGTACTCGTACGGAGCGGTGACCGTCGATGATTGACGGACATTTGTCGCACCCACGATGCATGTCCCGTCCACGAACTCCACCGTCCTCGTGGAGCCGTCCTCAGAAAATCGTTCCACGTAGTCGGGGTAACGCCTGATCAGCGGATGATCTTGAAGTGGGTCGTTGTTCTTGTTGTTAGTGCTCGTGTTAGAAGACGAGATGTTCGACTTTTTCCGTCTCATTCTTGACGGACTCTTGCCCATCCCCACTACGCTTTTAGTATTTTTTCGGGCCTGGCTCTTTACCCTAACGCTCTTAGAGATCTCGATTTTGGGGGGAACGCTATCGGTACTGTTACCGGTATGAGACGAGGCCTTGGATTTACTGGTACTGCTCTTCGACGATTCCGAGGGCGGTGTTCGAGCAGACTTCGACGGTCGATTGATTTTTCCATTCGAATTGTAAGTGACTTTCGTTCGGTCCCGGTACTCGACGACCACCCGCCCGTTGCCGTAAAGCCGGCACACTTCCACTCCCACAGTGTTAACCTTGGCACCATCGACGTCACTCCTTGACTGGTTTGACTGCTGCAGCATGCCATAACCTGGGTCGTTCGATGAAATCATCTCAACAGTGCACGTGCCCCTAGGGCCCTCCCCTGACACTCTGCCGATACACCTGATGACGTTCTTTCGAGACTTATCCACATAGTACTCAAGACCTGCGTCATTGTTGTAAACCCTTAGCCAATCTTCGTTGTCTCTGTCCTCTCCTCCGCGTCGATGACGATCGTCGTCCACCGATTTCACGTGTTTGATAATTTTGTAATTACCGGATTTATACACCAGACTAACAGTACTGGGTTCAAATCTCCATTTTCTTTTGGAGATTGTCAAGAAACCGTCATCTTCAAAACGGATTTCTTCCGTTTCTTCCGTATACGTCAAAGACAAGTCTGAAGTTGCAGCTGCAGCAGCAGTGTCCATCGCGTAAAAACAGTTTGGAATTCTCTTGCCGTAATGCAGATCGAAATAGTCTTTGGCGCAAACGGGTCGTTGGGGCATATTGAATTTGAAAGAGGATTTGCGAGTCTGCATGACTTTTTGGCAATCGTAAAATCCAACCACAACCACGTCTTCCGGTTCGAAATATGCGTGACTCATTCTCTTATAGTTTTCTGACTCTTTCTGCAACATCTGCACCATCGTCGCACAGCCGGCCGGCTCGATGAATTCTGGCCGAAACTTGACGTTTGTCCGTTCCAATCCCGGCAAACCAATGGGTTCACCCCTGTATATGTCCAAGTTGCTCCGCAATCGGTTCAGAGCCAGTACACATAGTTGCACGTCCACGTCGTCACTGCTGGTACGGTGCTCGCATACCTTTTTTACGTGCGCGATGAAGCAGTCGTGCTCAGCCTCAGTGTCTGACGATGGCAACGGACGCAAACCCCACAACGATTTTCTCCATCTGACGTTCAACACGTTCACGGCAGAATCAAAATAGTCCGTGTGACGCAAGTCGTGCTTCTTCTCGACGAGACCGCATTTGTTTCCATACTGTACGCAGGCTGGATACACCATACAGCCGTCGTCGCTATCATCTCTCAGCTCGCCGAAAAATGCGTCGACCCATCTCTCTGCCGGTGGTTGTACGGCACCGCCAATTGCAGCTTTCACCATCGCGTCCAAAATCGTTGGCAATCCAATCGCGTCTTCCGGATACGCCTTCAAGTGTTTGGTGTACGATTCATAGTAATTCCGGACAGTCGAAACATCGTCGTTTACGTTTAAGGCGCACACGGGGTTGTCGTTTCGCTTATACTTTTCGTATTCGGCTCTCACGTTGTACACGAACAAAAGTACTCTGTGCATTTCGCGCATCACATATCGCCTGGCCGCTACGAGCATTTTTTCGACGTTTGGCGGTTCATAGTCGGCGTTGTATTTCGACTTGTATTGATAGACCACCACAGTTTTGAACACTGACGCCCCCTCAGCTGTGTTCAACCCGTCGTGAAAATTCTGCCAAAACTTTTGGATGACTTTATTCGCCATGGACTGTTTGGCCCTAAACGCCCTCGAGACAAACTTTTCCCGGGTTTGAGCGATTTCTCCACAGCTCAACTTAACAATTGCGTCAACTTTGATTTTACTGGCGATGAATTCGGTCATGAATTCCAAATCAATGAAATTGGTTAAGACTATATTCACTACAGCTGGTTGAAATGTATACGGCTCGGTGTCGAAATTCCACTTTTGACGCATTGATTCTAGGTTGATAATAATTAATTGACGCACAAGCAGCACCATCAGCTTAGTAGACACCCTACTGTTATTATGTAAATACCTTTTAGCTCTATCGTGTAGTAACCGATACTGTTCGTCCTGCTCGACGCAACTGTTATCTAACGATTCAACAAGTCGATTATGGTCTATAACCACCACATTGCAGGCTTGGTCTTCGACGCCATGCATACCCTCCACTGCCTCTTTATAGACTTCTATGTATCTTGTATCGTCTAATGTGCTTTCCAATAAAAATATTAGTTGATAAGGACACAACAATCCTGATTCCAAGTCATCGTTAGTTTTATTACTATCATTTGCTTTAACCGTGTTCTTACGAACGCCGCGGCGGCGAAAAACAGATTGTGCTTGGTCGACCATCACAAAAGTATCTCGAATAATAGAATTGTAACAAAATTGAATTGTTCAACAAGTGTAAGAGGTATATTATACAAAGTTACAATAACTATAGTTACTATAATACCAATTTTCGAAAAAATCAAATTAATTCAATTTTTTTCAAAAACGAAAAACTAACTTGAAATTTTCACCAAATGTTTAGTTTATATATATTTCTATACATGATACAATTTTTAAAACATTTTAACTCTTTTTGTCTTTTGAGCTATTTATAGTCATTATATTTTTGTTCATTTTTATAAATGTATTTTAAAAATATGTTGGTTGGTTACTACAGTTACAATCGTTTACGCACTCTAACAACCGAACTTATGTAACGGTACAAGACTACAAATAAAATCTTTGCGAAATAATACTGTAGAACCCTGACGGTCGTTCAGTATTAATGCCTCTTTGTAATATCTGTATACTCCACTAGGGCCTAGGCCCTAGGGGACTCTGTAAAAACTCATCGATACCCGTTTAAATACATATCTATTTTGTTGTATGTACTATTTTCTATTGAGCTGAATCTAAATAATGTGTAAAATGTAAAAATATAAATAAATATAATCGATGTTCTAATAACAAAAATAAACAACCATAATAATAATACTTAATTTTTCGATTAATGATAGCTAAATATGATGAATCTACTATCCACGTTTATATACATATCTTTGAATCGTAATTGTTCTATTTTTAAACAATGCATATTAATATGAATGTCTAAAATATCATTTTCTCTTACATCAACATTACTAAACAGCATAAACTATAAAGTAAGCAAGTACAATAATATCATTAACCTATTCTTACTTTATGCCCTACCCACGATGTAGATAAAACATACATCGTGGCCCTACCTATGGTATTATTTAATATTTTATCAGGTGTTATCATTTTACATTTCCTATTGGCTATTGTAACTGTGGCTTTTTGCTAATTGTGTTTTAATTTATTAAACAATATATATGATAATTATTAATTATGTCGAAACGAAATTTCGAAAGTGAGACATCAAAAAGAACGGATCAAGATTTGTTAAGTAAATGTACCAAAGATAAGACTCTAATTTTTTTTATATACAATATATAGGTGCTAGGTATATGTGGCCCTAGTAAAAAAGAATAAAGTACCTATCCGCCCATGGGCATTTGAGTATAGTATGGTGTTATAGTATAGAGCAATTCCAATATGTTATACCTTATCGTTTCCATCTTATATAATATACAATAATAATGTATTATATTATAGGCATTATGAAAAAGCAATTAGGCACTTATATGTATATTTTTTCATCATTTTAAATTTTTAAAAGTTTATAATATTAAGAGGACGCCACACCCGCATGTGCCGTCTCCGTCTCACAAATGTACAACATAGCAAAAACTGCTTAGCACGGAACAACTTTTCTCGCACCATATTTGTTGTAGAATTACCAAATTTTCTCAACACGTAAAGAAGAACTTTATCTGTGCAACAGCGTGCTTTTTTTTTAATTACACTTTCCAATTATTTTTTATAAGCAAATGAAAAAAACAAAAAACAAAATGTTCAGAAGCAAATAACTTTTATTGTATTTATGTTATCTAAAATACAGGCACGCTGTTGCATAGATAATTTTCTACTCGATATGTTCAGAAATGTTGGAGCCACTACTACAAACACATATAGATAAAAGTTGTCCCGCGCAAAACAGTTTTTGCTATGTTGTTCCTTTGTAAGACGGATCCCTATCACCATTATTATAAGATACATTTTTAAATAGTTACCTAAACAAATTGAATTTGGAAATTATTTCTTAAATTCTACACAAATAATGTGAGGTCAGATGTCCACACACCAAGACTCAGTAAAATGATAAGTTACCTAATAGTTTTAACATTTCACATAATTAATATACAATGACTTATAAAGTGGTACCTAACGACTACTATTACAATACTGATTTGATATCCCAATGAACACCAAAAATGTTATGCACCACCATTGTAAATAGTAAGTAGTATTTACAAAAAAATGAGGAACATGGTAGGAATTTCCAACATAAAAAAAAAGTAAGAACAGATGTTCAGTCTCAATTTATTTTATAAATTGTACTATTATTTATTGCAAGCTGGGGTTCTACCAGTTCTGCGCTATTATTAACATTCATATTAAGTTTTATAGATTTATATAGATTATTATTATACATCCGTTAGAGCTCGACACTATTAGTTTTTTTCTTTTTTTTTTATAAAACAATGAGTTTTGTTTTCATTTAAATACATTATGTATATTGAATATTAGTCCGTTAGAGTGCACCACTATTAACAACCTTGTATCTTCACTTTCTGTGACCGAGAAGTATATTTTGTGATTTTCATAAGGATACTGACCCTCCCCTGATCCGGCTGAATTTCAAGCGAATCTGACGAGTAGTTTTGAAGATTACAAGAGCGGTAAAAAGCGACAACCATTTTTATTTATATAGATTACAAGAAATACAATTTTATTAACATCATATTAGTAAGCACTTTGGACAATCAGAACACACTGACATTAAATTATATGAAGTGTAGACTACTAATATTAAATTAATAACAAGACTACAAAATAAACAAATACCACTATTTTTTCCCCTGCATACCAAAAACATCCACAATGACTTTTCTTCAAATCTAATAAAAGAAATCAAATATTGCAATTAATACAAAATATTTTGCAATACACATCAAACAATTTTATATAAGATAACAAATTCAAAAATGATCAATATTGATTTGTTATTTTTTTTAATGTCACTAAATTACAATAGAACAAAAAAAATATACAAAAATTGGGCTTCAATAGTTCTACATCTTGTTTTGCTCATTTGATATATAGAACAAGTAACCTGAGGTAGAATTATATAAAAAAAATAGCTGTTTTATACCAATGAAACTGAATAAATATGCACAAAACCAATGCTCGAAGATATGATTTACACTGTTATCAACGCTCGTATCATTCTGAAAAATAAATTCATTCATACATAAATACTACATCAATTTCGATAACAAAATCAAATCAGTTATTTACCCATATAAGTAATAAAAAAATGAGAACAGATAAAATGATAATTTTATCCAACCCTCGCGTTGATATTTATGCAATTTGTCAGCATTCATAATACTTGTAGGATCATAAAGACCAAAACCAGACATTACTGGTCTACTTTGATATCTGTAAAAAAATCAACTTTTTTAATTAGGCTTTAAGTAAAAAAATCAGTGACTTTAAAAAACAACATTATAGATACAAAATAGTGTACTTTTGCTAAGTTTTAAAATATTATTAGATACCTTTTAACATGATATGCCATTAATGGTACATTAATAGCAAATGAAATCCACTGGCCTCCAAACAAAAATAAAACATTGAAGAAAAAGTGTAGCATATACTCAGGAATCACTAACTAAAATCAAAAATAGACATTTTTTATTACAATATTAAATTATTGTAAACAATTATGGAAAAATACAACAAATTCTAAACATAAGGACACTTTACATATTGGCTATCTATTATGCTCCATTAACTTAAAAGCAACTATTGTTCATTTTTTTAATTAAATTAAATTAAGTTATTTCCTATTTTTTAATTATAAAATGTATAAACTTCTATACAATTTAAAAAAATAATACAGTGATAATAATATTATGTGCTGAACAAAAATATTATTTTTCTATAATCCACTAAACTTCTAATTTTGAGAAGTAAAGTGTAAACTTAAGTGCAAGTTAAGTACTAACTAAAATATATCAAGTTCAAATAGATTTTATCCTCTTTTTTATTAAAGTATTTGCATGAAAACTTCTATTAATTTAGAATTTAGTTATGTAATTTTCCATAGTTGAAAATTCAATCAATATTTACATATAGCTAGAATTGATTATGTAACTAATTAACTAGAAAAATCCTGCCCAAAGTAATGTAAATACAAAACTGAAACATATTAATTATCATTTATTATTCAATAACAGCACTATTCAAATCAGAATTTTGAATTCCAATATGATATGGGTCTTATCGTTTTATGTCATAATATAAAGATATCATACATTTAATACACATAATAATAGTTAGATAAGAAATTATTAAAATGAAAACCAACTAATCCTTACATTCAAAATTTTTTTTAATTTTCAGACATTGTAATTACATTTTTACAATATTTATTACAATAGGTACTTAAATATGCATAAGGTATATATGAATATAACTACTAATGCTAATCGTTTGATAGAAAAATAAACATCATAAGAAAGTACCAGGCTACCATATTATATTGTTATTTTCTATCAGAGGCGTGAGCAAGATTCTGTGTTGATTGCAGCATACATTTTAAACCAGCCCTACAGAACAATATGCACTAAGCAGCACACTTTTTCCCCGAAATCGAAATGTTGTTATTCGTTCATAATATTCAAATAACAAATCTAATGGACAAATCGGTTATGAGATTATGACTTCTGGCCTATGGGCATCCATGACCTATTTCAAAACCCTATACTGGTCAAATGATTATATTGGGCTATTATGGTTGTGTTTGTATCTATTATCTCATTGTCAGTACACCTAGTGCATTACATAGGATTTCTTCACTAATATAAAACACTTCTAATTTCAGACTTCTCATATTGATGAAATAGTATTATCATTTTTCATTTGAATTAAGTTGAATATTTTTATTTTTAATTCAATGTTCATAAATTATTTATTCTATGTATACCTTTCAAATAAATATCCACCGGCCCACTAAATCCAAAATAATTTACAGGTGGAGCAAAAGTAGCATTTTCTGCACCCGTGCTCAAGTCTATGTTGTGCATATACTCTATATGACAGACGTTCTCAACCATAGGGTTGGGATTCAATTTTGGGTAGCCAATAATGTTAAATGAGTCGGCAAAAATTTAAAACTCTGATATAACATTTTTATTTGTTTATTTTTAAATAGAATGTAATTGATATTATGACCTGTTATTAGCAAAAGTAATATGAGTGAAAACAAAATTAATTACTTAGAGTACCTAACAGTTATTTTTTGTTCCCCCATTAAAGATATTTTTATAAAAAAAGGCGCATGAAAAATTAGGTAAATATCTTGAGTCGCCACTACACAAAGGTTGAGAACCGCTGCTATATGATACACCTATATATTATGTAAAACAAATTAGTAAAAATATTTTAAGCCATTGATTTGATTGCAATATCGTATTTACATGTCTACTGAGAATTATTGTATGCCAGAGATCATTTTAGAGCACGTTATTATAATTACTTGATACTTATATTATGCCAATAATGTTTTATAAAAAAAATTAAATTAAATCAATAATATCTACAATTCATTTACAATTATATTTTCAATTCAATATAATTAAAACTGAATTATGAATGCATGATTATTTATACAACTAGTTTTGTTTATACTTACTGGATTTAGACTGTTACATTGATCTATAGGATTTTTGCTATCAGTTTTAAGTTCATCAAATGCAATAACCTAGAAAAAAAATTTAATTTCATGTAGATAATTATCTTGTGTTTAATTCAATTTATTGGGTAAGCAACTTATAATAACATGAATTAATAATTAATAATTAATAAGTACCTAAATTATTTTAAATTCATTTAAAAATTGTTATTTGATATGGCAAAGAAGAGAAATGTTAAAATAGGTGCAGGTTTTTTTACTATCGATAAATGTAATAACAATAAGCGAGGACAGTCTGGGGAAAAAATTAGGAGGAGAGTAGGTAGTAGAGATTTCTTTATTCACTCACAGACAAAATGTTTGATATTATGTGTTGTGTATATTTACATCATTTGGCTAGTTAAATTATATCTGTAAAACATTTAAACCACTTACCTAATAATATTTTAAATGATCTCTAATAATTCTATATTTCTATTACATTATGGTACTTACGTGGAATATTGAAAAAAATATTAAAAATGCATCTGATACCATGGCCACAATATAAGTGAACACTGAGAATGTGAATGACATTGTGATAGTTTGTTGTACTCAATTAATTTAAAACTGAACGTCGAACAAATTAATCTGAAATATATGATCATAATATATTAATAAAAGAATAGGGAATGGAAGTTGATTTGTTTTGTGACAATCATTACTACCATTTAGACAAAGGAAAAAGAACTGTACAATATCGGCAGATTAAAGTATCAAACCATCAATCGAATAGATCCCTTGTTCGTCAAAGTCATATCGAAATGTTTGTAATTAATGAGGTAAATACGAACACACACAATCCTAAAACATACGTTATATTAAAATATTGAAAATTAGATCAATTAAGTACATTATTAAATTATGTATTTAAGTGTAAGAACATTAAACAAAAAAGATTATTATATAATAAGGCTAGTCAAGGCGTTCGTGATTTATTCGTAAATATTCATAATGGCTTATCGTATTTTAGGATAATCGTTACACAATAATTATTGATAACAACCGAGCGCTAGCGATAACGGCTTGTGCGATTGACGAGAGCTTCCCAGCAGCAGATTTTTGGCATCCTTATCACGCGCGCGGCACCCCTAGCGATTTGCTCCACAATTTGACTTCCGTGATTATCGTAGTGATAAGTGATAACATATTAATGATAATTCCCGGTGTTAATATTTAAAATAAAGCGTGCATTTAAATAGGCACGACATTATAATAATATTTTAACTTAGTTTATAAAATGTACTACTGTCTACTGTTACAAATTTGATAATAATTCAATTACTATGTAGTTAAAATGTAAAATATATCAACAGACAACAGCCTAAATATTATAGCTAACAAATGATTGTATCAAGACATAAAGCACTTCTTTTTTAGAATTTAAATTTGTTACTGCTAATGTCAATAAATAAAATGCATATCTAGTTTAGTTAATACAATATAAACGCTGTATAT
>NW_019100927.1:0-2511 GCF_001856785.1 Myzus persicae | reverse complement strand
TTTCATTTCAGTGACCCATAGTTTTACACTAATACTATCATTTGAATCTCGTTTGGTTGCATAATCTATGTTAAAATCACGTGCTATATTATACAAATCTTGTCGTTCTAAGAGGCATGAACGATTAAAAGTATCTGGAGATATTTCAGCCTCACGAATAGCATCTAACACACGATTAAAAGTAACTCCCTCCTTTAGTTTTCCTAAGTACATTTATATTATTTTATAATAAAATATTAAATAAATATTATACTATTTTTGGGTATTTATGTTATCTTCAAAATCAGAGTTTAAAAAATAACATAGCCATACCTATAGAATTAAATATAAAACACCAAAGACTGATTAAAAGTATGCAGGTAGAATCAATTAAAATAATAATTGAATTAAATGGTATCAAATGGTCCTGAATATTATATTTAACTCATTGTTGATTAGTACTTAAAATAAAAAGTAGCACTTACCAGCAATAATTGTTCTTGTCTCATCATCCAACCGAATTCGACCAATTTCTAGTTCATGCCCACAGTGAGTTTTCCAAAATTATGTGGACACTTTTCTATCAAATTTGGAAATAGTAACTTTTAGCAATGATGGACAGGCTCGTTCAATTTTATTACTACCCATAGATTTGATTTCTCTAACATTGTTACCTTGTTTTCGATAACTGTAAGAGCGATGGCAATAGTAAAATTGCCTTGTATTTCCATCACTTAATTCTGATGCAGCTCTATCAAGTATGTACATTGTTGATGTCCGTTGTTCCATTTCTCGTTTCCTAGAATCAAATTCTGTAATTAAAAACTATGATGAATAATGATGTAGGAATACTGGTAAATACTAAATAATAACCAATTTTTACCTGAGATATCACAAAAATTAATATTTTCCAATTTCACATCAAAGCCATGCACATCGCACAAATGCTGTCTTTGTTTAACAAATGTAAATAATTCGACTACACACTTGTCATAGGGGCAAATTATTCTTGTTTGATTTTTTTTGGTTTTGTTCGTATCAATTTCATCATGGAACTTTTTTACATGCACACTCAATGTTTTAGGGGTTGAAAAACCTTTATGACATACTTCACATTGCAAATCTTTCACTGGTACTACATCTGTGTCGTGAAATTTCCGACAATGCACTTACAGCGATTTACGCTGAGCAAAGATCTTATCACAATATAAACACTTAATGGTAGTGTCCATGTTTTATAATGCGACAATAAGTCAATAAATACCGGTTGACAATTTACAAAAATGACTATCAAAGTACCAAGTACAAACTAATAACTAACAAGCGTCAAGTATCAATGACTGGCTGGTAATGACAAGAATTAAAAAAAACCGGGAATTATCATTTATTTGTTATCGCTTATCACTACGATGATCACAGAAGTCAAATTGTGGAACAAATCACTAGGGGCCCTGCGCGCGTGATAAGGATGCCAAAAATCTGCTGCTGGGAAGCTCTCGTGTGCGATTGAGCTTGGAACCAAATCGGTTGTGGTGAAACCGTGGAGGCTACAATACAATAATTATTAAATACCAACTGCGTATACACCATGACATTTTCAAATGTTTTTTTTTGACAAAAATTGAATTAACCTACTGTAGTACTAATAGCTAAAAGAAAAATAAATTACTTCAATCACAATAGTATCATAAAATGTACTTAGGAATATTGTAGGCTGACCGTCTTCACACAAAATCGTTTTTCGTAAACAATAATTATTGAATTAAAATATAATGCATCCATTACAACGACATGCTCGACAGCAGAACGACAGCCACTTGTCCGCTTATTTTTATGTATGTTATATTTCCTTCTAAACGCTGTTTTTTTGTTATTTTAACCGATTTGTCTGAACATTAGGTACAAAACATTTTGACATTCGACTAGCAACTTGATCTTTGAAATAACAAAAATTACTTGTGTAAAAAAATGTGATAATATATATTGTAATTTGTAAAATGTAGATTTTTGAATGTATCCATGTAGATGTAGGTAAGTATAAAGTATAACATACAGCTATACCTATACAAGTAAACAAATTATTGCTTACCTATATTGTAATTTATAGTATACTAAATCGTATTAAATAATCAAATAGTATTAGTAGGTATATTACTATAATTGTTATTTATTGTAAGGCAAATACCAACATACCGTTAAGGTATTGACTAATGTGAATAGATTAAAATTAATCTAAATATTTTAAATATTTCCTTGTGTTAAGTAAAAAAAAAACTTGAGTATAGTGTGTCAATCAGTAAAAATTGAGTGTTTATTTTTTTAAAAATGTCAAGTCCTTACTATTAATATTTATGAAATTAAACTTATAGAATAATGTATGAAACATTCTGTGCTATAATTTGAAAATGTTTTACTAACAAAGCAAAAAAAATGTATAAAAAAAAAAGCAAAAAATGTATTTGGACAGAACGGTCACCCATCCAGTTACGTAGCATAAAACCGCTGGCTGAGTCGCAGAAATCTTGGAAGAAT
>NW_019100926.1:0-22797 GCF_001856785.1 Myzus persicae | reverse complement strand
TATTATTATTAAGTACCTATTGGTTACAAATCAGTATATTTTATGCCAATGCAATATTTTATTCAATTTTATTTTATAATAATGTTTTGTTAAGTTTTATAATTTTGTGATAATATTATGTCTCAATTTATTATTATTTTGTTTTATATTATTCTCAAGTATTAATTACAAATCAGAATTGGTGTTAATGCAATATTATTCAATTTTATTTTATTTTATAATAGTGTTTTGTTATGAGTTTATGACAGTAATGTTTCATAATTTTATTTTTTATTATTCTTAACAGGTTGAGCGCCATGTGGGTTTTTTAAGTTTCTTCCAATGTTGCCATGAGACCCAAATTTGGTTCTCGGTGAATTTTTTTATATTGCCATGAGAACCATATTTGGGTCTCACTAATACTGTGTTTTTATTAATTGATACCCAGAATTGGTTCTCATTTATCGGTTTCTTATCATTAAATTCGTTATCTACAGTTTTCGCACTATATTTTGATAAGAATAGCGAAAACCTAAGATCATTATTACAATTTTATTGCAATTATTACTAAATGTTGTTTTAAAGTAATTGTTATTCAATAATTGATCTTATTTACATTTTTTTTTATATCAATAAATACATTATTCTATATTTTTTTTCATGCACGCACAATATGTGGACGTGAATAAAAACAGTAGTGGTAAGAAACATTTATGCACAATATTAAGTATAATATTCTATTGTTTAAGCTTCTAAAATTCACTCAAGGTGATCCTGGTAATTTATGNAGAATTCGTTACTATAGATGAAATGTTGTACGCTTTTAGAGGGAGGTGTAGTTTCATACAATACATGCCGGCCAAGCCTGCAAAATATGGACTTAACAGGTTGAGCGCCATGTGGGTTTTTTAAGTTTCTTCCAATGTTGCCATGAGACCCAAATTTGGTTCTCGGTGAATTTTTTTATAATGCCATGAGAACCATATTTGGGTCTCACTAATACTGTGTTTTTATTAATTGATACCCAGAATTGGTTCTCATTTATCGGTTTCTTATCATTAAATTCGTTATCTACAGTTTTCGCACTATATTTTGATAAGAATAGCGAAAACCTAAGATCATTATTACAATTTTATTGCAATTATTACTAAATGTTGTTTTAAAGTAATTGTTATTCAATAATTGATCTTATTTACATTTTTTTTTATATCAATAAATACATTATTCTATATTTTTTTTCATGCACGCACATGTGGACGTGAATAAAAACAATATAATTGTTATCTGTTATCAGTTTTATAATTTCATATGTGTTTTTGTATAATTATAAATATTTATATTTGAGATATTGTAAATATTAAAATAAACAAAATGATTCCAATTTCATATTATGTTTATATTCATGTGTCTGAAAAAATGAATTCTAATATTCGTGATGATGACATTGAACAATTGATTTTTGACTCTGATTTGGAACCATATAGTGATTATGATGACACAGACGATGATCCTAATTTTGAATATGACCAATGCTCTTCAGGTAAGTAAAATATAGTACATTATTTTCTAAAAAAATGCCATTAGACTTAATACTTAAATACAATTATTATTTATTCTGTAACTTATAGTTTCAAGTAGTGAAGATGAAATTGTTCAAGGTTGTTCAAATTCTTTTCAACACCGACGTAAGTAATACATTTTTGTATTTATATATTAAACCTAATGGAAGTCTCTGAAATTACTGAAAGTTAAAACTTTAGTCAGTGATAGATATCATTAATTAATTATATTGTTATTATTTATTACATTAAAAATATATCTAAAAATTAGTGCATTGCATAACACAATTGATATGTAGATTACTTAATTAGTATACAATAATATTTTACTTTAAATTTTAATTTTAAACTAATAACGTTTTATTATTATATCATACAAATCTATCATCTACTCATGATAAATTTAATTTAAAATTGAAATATTTTAATTAAAAATAATTGGTATTATAAATAATAATATATTACTTTATTTTGTAGCTGTTGGGCGCCCTCGAGGAAGAGCAACTCAAACTCAACAAACTTTGAATACTACATGGAGATCTGACGACAGTACAATAAATGACTATCCATATAACCCTCAAAATATACAAGTTGGTTTAAATCCAGATATAATTGATGCATTGGCAGGTGGCAGTCCTTATGATTTTTTTTCATTTTTAGTTGATAATAATATATTATTTAAAATAGTAACAGAGACTAACAGGTTTGCTGCTCAAAAAATTGCTTCATTTCAAAATTTGTCACCACATTCTAGACTTAGAGCATGGTATGACACTGACATAGGTGAAATCAAAAACTTTTTGGGTGTTGTTCTATGGATGGGCCTTGTTCAGTTACCAAGTTATGACCATTATTGGAGTACATCTGCTGTATTTCATACAAACGTTGGACGAGTAATGAGTAGAAATCGATTTGAAATTATTATGCAAATGATCCATTTCATTGATAATGAACAAGCTGACAAATCAAATAGGCTTTATAAATTAGGCACATTGGTTGAAGATCTAACTGAAAATTATAATATCTGCTATATCCCAGAAGAATCATTATGTATAGATGAATCAGTAATACCTTTTATGGGTAGGTTACTTTTTAAACAATACATAAAAAATAAATCTCATAAATATGGAGTCAAAATATTTAAATTATGTGTTCCACCGTGCTATACTTTAGCAATGAAAGTTTATGCTGGAAAAGAAGCTGATCAAAATATAAGTGTATCTGCAAAGGTTGTTATTGATTTAGCTGCTGAATATTTAAATTTTGGACGCACTATGTATGTTGATAATTGGTACAGTAGTGTTCATTTGGCAGATTTATTAGGAGAACAAAAAACCCATTTAGTTGGGACCTTGAGATCTAATCGTAAACAAAATCCAAAAGAAGTTATCCAAAAGAAGCTAAAAAAAGGAGAATCATGTTCAATGAGAAGTTCTTCTAATGTACTTGTTATGAAATGGAAGGATAAGCGTGATTTGTTAATGCTTAGTACTAAACATGACAGTAGAATGATTCAAATACCACATCGCAATAAAATAAAAACAAAACCTCAAGTGGTAGTAGACTATAATACTGGGAAGTCATCAATTGATTTAGCAGATCAAATGGCATCATATTCAAATCCATTAAGAAGGAGTTTGAAATGGTATAGAAAAGTAGCAATGGATTTAATACTTAATATTAGTGTTGTAAATGCAAGTATCTTATTCAAAAAAGTAATTGGATCAAAAATTTCAATAACCGATTTTCGTTCACTATTAGTTGAAAGATTAACTATAAAAGAATCATTACATCCAGACATCAATCCAGATTTGAAACATACATTAGAGAAGGTTGGTCGAAGCAGATGTTTCAAATGCTATCAACAAAATGCAAGAGAAAGAGGAAGAAAAACTGCTCAATTAATTACAGTAAAAGTTCAAACAAAATGTTTATTATGCAACAAATATTATTGCCAAAATTGTTTTTTTAATGAACATAAATTTAAAAAATGAGTAATATAAGCAAAATTCAATAAAAAAAGAGTATAACTTATTTTATATATGGTTTTTATACTGAAAGTTCTAATAAAAAAAAAAAAAAACTTATTTTATATGCTATAACAATTATTCAAATATCCTTTACCTTTGCCATGAGAACCAATTTTGGGTCTCATCTCTTAAAATTCTAAAAACAAGCAATTTAGATCTCTAAGACATATTTAAATATATTCCTAAAATATGAAAAATATATTTCAATTTTTTATATTATGGCAATAAAAACAAAAATTGTAAAATCATTGTTGGCAATCATTCAAATATAGTTGAGAACCAAAAATGGGTCTCATGGCGCTCAACCTGTTAAATTGTATGCATTGTGTGATGCGAAAACATTTTACGTCTATAATTTTGAGATATATTGTGGCAAACAAAAACCCGGACAGTTTCTCGTATCCAACAAACCATTTGACATTGTTATGCGACTTATTGAACCTCTAAAGACCTCAAAACGAAATTTGACAACCGATAATTATTATGGTAGTTATCCCTTGGCACAAGAGTTACTCAAAAAGGGTATAACCCTCATCACCACTTTGAAAAAAAATAAAACCGATATTCCACCAGGATTTCTTCCAAATCCAAAACGTAAAGTAAAATCATCACTATTTGGATATCAAGATGAGTGTACTTTGGTGTCTTACGTTCCTAAAAAAAACAAAGCTGTCATTTTATTATCTACTATGCATGATGGTCCTGGTGACATAAACGAAGAAACCGGAAAGCCTGAAATCATCCATGATTACAATAAAACAAAAAGTGGAGTAGACACAGTTGACCAAAAGTGCTCGGTAGCTTCAACAGCTCGGAATACTAGAAGATGGCCGCTTGCATTGTTTTTCCGTTTCTTGGATATGGCTGGGGTAAATTCTCATATTTTATACGTTGCCAATAATATATCAATGTACGATTATCGCAAATTTCGAAGGTTGCCGTTTCTTCAAAGGCTCGCCACGAATCTCTTAGAAGAACATTTGAAAGAAAGGGCCAAAGTGAAGGGTCTTCCTAAAGATGTACAGTACTTTCTCGCTAAATACAAAAATGAAGATGTTTGCTCTGTTACTCAAGGAGAGAATCTACCGAGATCTGGAGCTTGTCATGCATGTGGAACAAGGAAAAACAACAAAACTACGGTTAGATGTTCCCTTTGTACTCGTTTTGTTTGTAAAAAACATTGCACGAATATAATCAAGTGCCACTCATGTCAAAATTCTGAAAGTTCAGAATCAAGTATGGAAAATTAAAATTTAAGAAAAGGTTTAGTTGTAGTTTGTAAAAAAGTCTGTTATAAAAGTTTATTTATTAAAAGTTTAAAAGTATAATTTTTAGTTTTATCAATAAATACGTTTATCTATCATATTCATGTTTTATAATCACATTTCTCAAAATTATGATAAAAATATAATAAAAAAATGAAAAAACTACAAACTTTGTGCATATTAAATTCACTATAAGCCATTTTAATGTAGATAAGAGTCTCTGAAAGTAGGTATTATACTTATAATTACCAGATATTTACACTACGTATTTGTTTTGAGATTTTTCACAGTGCTTGTTTGAAGTAACAAATGTTTAAAAATCAACATTCAAAAAGATTTTTATAGTTATTCACGAGGTATTTAAGTTTTTGTTGTAAAACCATTAATAAGCGAGTTATTAACAAATTTAGAACAAATTCCGTGGTGTCGGCACTGAGTGCCGTCCGCGGGTGCCGGGGTCTGGGAATCAGGCGCGGGCGGCCGAGGGTTAAAGAAAATCGTGAACGTTTAGTACCTATAATTAAGTCAATATTGTTCCTAGGACGTCAAAATATTGCACTTAGGGGCCACAGGGATGATGGGCAACTTTTATCCAAAATTATATCTTCAGATTTTAGTTCATACACCGAGTCAATTACTAACCAAGGAAATTTTAGGGAACTCCTCAAATTCAGAATAGATGCTGGCGATACAAATCTTGAACATCATCTTATGTCTACTTCTAAAAATGCTACATATATAAGTTATACAATACAAAACAACTTAATTCAGTGCATTGGAAAAGAAATAACTACTTTTATAACAAATGAAATTAAAGAAGCAAAATATTACAGCATCATTTTTGATGAAACGACTGATGTTTCAGTAATTTCCCAAATGAGTTTTAGTGTGCGTTACTTAAAATCTGGAAAAGTTTTTGAACGTTTTATTTCTTTTGTTAACTGTCATAAAAATATATATGGTGATGAACATGAAGATGATGAAGACCAGGACTTAGAAAATATATCAAAACAACAAATTGAACCTAAATTAAGTGGAGAATTACTAGGAACAACAGTTCTCAATATTTTACATGATTTAAAGTTAGACGTCAATAATTGTATTGGTATTTCAACTGATGGATGTACAACAATGACTTCAACTATAAAAGGAGCCGTTCAACATGTTCAAAAATCTGCTAAAAATTCAGTATACAGTCCTTGCCATAATCATGCACTTAACTTATCTATTTCAAAATCATCAACAGTACAAGCCATTAGAAATAGTGTGGGTATCATGCAACAAATAATAACATTTTTTAATAGTTCAGCAAAACGTAATTTTATTTTGAAAAAGTATTTAAAGAATAATGTTGTAAGTTTATGTGAAACACGCTGGGTAGAGCGGCATGATAGTGTTATGCAATTTAAAAATTCACTACCAAAAATTATTGATGCTTTAACAGAGATAACTAACTGGGAAGATCTGTCATCATCTTCTAAAGCAAAAACACTTTTATGCTCGATAAGTAACTGTGAGTTTGTTATTTCGATATATTCCTTATCATCTGTACTCTCAGTTACATTCCATGCTAGTAAATTATTACAAGGAATAAACCATGATATATTAGCAGCTAGTAATGTTATAGATGATATAGTTTCTGTACTTAAACATAATCGCCTAAACTGTAATATAACATTTCAAATCATTTATAATGAATGCAAAATGTTAATGGATGAATTGGACATTCATTTGAAAATGCCTAGGATTTCAGCTCATCAAAAAAATAGATCAAATCCAAATAACATAAATAATTGTGAAGACTATTTCAGAATCACAATTTTCATTCCTCTCTTAGACTGTGTAATAACTGACTTAGAAAAAAGATTTTATGGCCAAGAAAATTAAACTATAAAAATGCTAACATATCTAGTACCAAACAATTTAATTAAATGGTCTGAGACTAATAGTAGCTCAATTATTGTTAAATACATTAAAGATAAATATCCATTTTTTCAAGAGGTCAACAATGACTTATTAAATTCAGAACTTGAGTTATGGATACAAAAATGGAAAAAATCAGAGTTGAAAGGTACCATTCAAAAATGAATGTTAAGTTTTAAAAAATATTTAACTTTTTAATTTTTTTTTTGTACATTTTAGGATATATATTACCAAAAAATGTTTTTGATACTTTTTAACATTTGTATTCTGTATAGTTGTAAATATGTACCTACCTACCTAATAACAGTCTCAAGAGTTATTCATTTATTTAGATTTAGATTTAGATTTAGATTACATAGAGTATAGTATTAACTAACGACTTACATTTAAAATATAATAATTGTTTTGTATACACCACCCTATGTCTGTAATAGTTAATTTAAAACACAAATTAATATGTAAAATTGTATAAATATGTGATTGTATCATAATAATTCAGATTATGTTTCTTCTTAACACAGTCTTATTGTATACTACGATGATTTGTGACATTTTATTTGCACATCATCTATATTCATCTTTTTGTGCATATCCTTATTATTATTTTGACTACAAGTACCCTGCACGCTTAAGAGGACGTTATACCCGTAATATTTAGTGGTAAAAACACGTCTACGAATAACAAACGAAACGCTATTAAAAAATGATTTTAGAGCAAAATTACCTATTATGAAATTTATGAAGAACAATATTTAAGAGACAACCTCATTTGCGTTTTTTGAAATATTAATTATTAAAAAAGTTACTGCTGTTTAAAAAATGTAAAAAAATTGGTTTTTGTTCCTTTTATAACGAGCTGTATATTTAAAATAATACAAAACCCCGATGAGGTTGTCTCCGAAATATTGTTTTCTATAAATCTCATCATAGGTATTTTTGCTCTAAAATCACTTTTTAAGGCTGTTTTGTTTGTTTTCCGTAAACATGTTTACGTAGTTCGATTTAGATTTTCATAGCTGTAATGTGCTGCCACCTGCCTGCCGTTGTGATGTCGGCCGCAATTTCCCCCACTACTCTAAAAACTGAATTATTACTACGGTCTACGGCTGTCGCGCGGTGACGCGGTGACGGTCGGTCGATGGTTATCGGACGCTTCCAAGAATAGACTGAACTAATGTATAATTTAGACAATGCTGATATTAGCTAAGAAATATTATTATTATAAGATAATAACCTCGCTGTAATGTAATATTATAATAAACGGCATTGGGCATTGACAAATGACGATTAGCAGCATTTCAATTACGACCTACCAACTCTTATTAGTATTATTATTATATATTTGTATATAAGTAAGGCTATTACACCAATAATTATTAAACAAATTTAACAAAAATTATAAATCAACACGGTCTACTTCTTAGTCATTACGAATTTCATAGCGAAAGTCAAAATATGAGACCATAATAGCTGTATTTCTAATAATTTGTTCAAAAATAAATATTCAAGTCATTTTTGAGTTTTTGTGACTTATGAGTAAGGAAACAGATCACACAACCGACCATTCTTTCTGGAGTATTCGTTGTGACTTGCGATCAGCTAATTTCTTCGAGATTTCTGTGTCGTGGTTTTCAAATTTCCTGCAGTGTATTTTAATTTTTTTGATAATGGCAAACAAAGAGAATAAAATAAAACGAAAACGGTCATCCAAAAAAAAAGTCTCTAGTTCCCTCGCACTAAGACGATACAAACAAATAAAGTAAGTATATATTTATCATTTATATATTATTTTTTTTTAAAAATGTAAATACTTTCATTAGATGTTTGAACGTTTATAGAAAAATAAATTAAAATAATAATATTTGGTGCTCTACCCGTTCAATAATTAAATCAAAATAATTCTATTCTGTGAAAATCACATTTTTAATAATTTAAATAAATATGTATACTTCAAATGTCTATAAAAAAATGTGTGAATATGTATTTTATATATTATATTTTAATGATGGTAAGAACAACTTAGGTGAATTCATGTAGTAAACTTTCAAGTACATATAGATTGACCAAAAATATTGAATATTCAAAATACCTATAAATAAAATATACTTGATAAAAAAAATACAATTTTAAATCAGTTTCCTCTACTGCAGCGGTTCTCAACCTGTGGGCTGTGGTACGTGGAAAGCTCATGGGTGATACGTGAAGAAAATATAATAATTTAAATGTATAATAAATTAATAAATAATAATAAATAAATAATTTTTCACTTCTCTTTAATTCGAATTAATTTTTCTCTCGATTATTCGAACACTCGGTAAATTGGAAACCTCTATAAATCGAATTTTTAACTCGGTCCTCCGAATTTCGAATTATCGAGTGACTACTGTAATTATAATAATTTTCAGATTTAATTTGATTTAATTTAATTTCTTTTTGTGCAATAAATACTTTATTATAATATATATATTTATGTTAACTCATTTTGTAATTCCTAATGATATAAAATTCTATACATATAACATAAACGTATACATTATTTATAACTTATTAATTAATATAACTTATGTATATCAAAAGTTCTATTCAAACGAGAATAGAAGAGACTTCCCAGGAATACCATGCATCGACTTCAACACCAATAATTCCTAGGTAAATTGTTTTTTACAATTTATATTTTTTTGCATTTTTGCATTTTAAATTTTAGATACTTTTATAATATATAGTTAATTTCTTAAATAATAGGGTTGCAATTGCAAGTGACATTGATATTACCGGGATAAATTCATTAGATTGGGCAGATGAAAATATCGAATCTCATGAATTATCAACTGTTAGTTTATCGTGTGAAAATATCGAATTACATAAACTAGAAACCGTCAAAGACCTAGTAATCAAAAACTCACCAATGGAGTGTGTTTTCTAAATTTGAACATAATTCTAAAATAAAATAAGGATGTTTACATTTATAAGTGAATACAATAACTACGTATATAATTTCAGAATAATGACTAATGAAATAGATGGACTTAGAATAGTTGACATGTCTCATATATTTTTTCAAATACAAAATATCAAACATGACAGTGGTTTTGATTGTAATTTTATGAACATGAAGTTTGTAAATGAAATTCGAACAGGTTTTTATTCTGATTTTATATTTAAATGCAAAATGTGTAATTTAGAAAAAAAAATTAGTTCTACTAAAATCATACCCAATGAAAATTGGTCCATCAATAAAGCTGCTGTAAGTAGCTCTATTGCAATAGGTAAGTAAGCTAGATATACAAATAAAAAAATATTTATGAATTATATAATATAAAAAATAGTGACTTTAAATCATTTGGAAAATATTCTTTAGGAATTGGTTATACACAGTTATCCGAATTTTTTTCTGGAATAGAAGTACCATCAATGTCCCCTGCAACATATATTTCAATACAAAATAGTCTACAACTCGAAATTAAAAATACTGCGTGGAGTGAGATGCAAAAAGCCGGCGAAGAAGAGAAGAAATTGGCAATTGAATCCGGTGACATTGATACCGATGGTATTCCTTTAATAACTGTAGTGACAGACGGTCAGTGGTCGAAAAGAAGTTATAGTACAAAATACGATGCACTATCTGGAGTAGTAAATATTGAAATAAGCATTTGATTTTAAAAAAATAAGTGAACAATAGGTAATATTATTTCTATTTTAGGCAAGTATAATTGGTTATAAAACAAAAAAAGTTTTATTCGTCGGAATTAGAAATCGTTACTGTGTAACATGTGAGAGAGCATTGAATAAAAAAATTGAAATTCCAAATCATTTGTGTTTTATGAACTGGAAAAAAGGAGCAACAAGTATTGAAGCCGATGGAGTTGCAGAAGGATTTAAAAAAAGTGTTGAGTTGCATGGAGTTAAATTTTCTAAATTGATCGGTAATAATATAAAATATAAATATATTCTAAGTTTATTAATTTAATCTGGATATAAAATAATAACGTATATATTTAATGTTTAGTGTAGCACGTAAATATTATAAATAACACAATTTTATTAAATATATTACATTTTATACATATGTAATTTAGGCGATGGGGACAGTAGCGTTATAAAGCGACTAAATGAGATACTTCCATATGGGCCGTCATTGAGAGTGCAAAAAATTGAATGTAGGAATCATTTGTTAAGGAACTATTCAAAAAAAATGATGGCTTTGAGTAAAAGAACAGACTTTCCAATCGATATTAGAAAAAAAATACAGAACAACATTATACGGCTAAGAACTGACATAACTTGTGCTATAAAATTTCATAATCAACAAAACAAGCCACTATTTCAAAAGATTTCAGGTAAAACTATGTAATATTTTATGTATTTTCTAAATTTTTTAAATACTGGAATAAGTACTGCTATGTGTAATCTTGTATTTAATTTCAAAATGTTAACTGAGTGAACATTTTGTTATATCAACGTTTATGTATAAAAATATAATACCTATAGGTATCTAAATAGTTTAACATTTTACAAAATATTTTCAAAAATTCTTATATTATGTATAAAAAATGACAATATAAACATCTGGTGAGGGTTTCATTAGTTCTTACGATTAATACTTACTTTTTGTATCATAGTAAAAATTGTGCATTTTTTTAAAATTTTTTTAAGTAAAAATTATAAACAAACTTGTATTGAATTTTTAACTTTAAAATAATATGCAATATTTCTTGTTTTTGATGAATTTCGAAAAATTAAATAAAATTGAACTTTAACAGCTTACGAAAAAATCAGAATCTAAATTTGTATGCTTAATATTTATTTATAAATGTATAACTATGTAATAATAATTTCAAGCATGGAATTAAATATTTTAAAATTAAAACTTGCATAACATTTTAGGTCTCAGATTTGATATATCCAACGCACCATATCATCGACTATTTGATAATCATGAAAAATGTTCTACATATTTTTGTAAAGAAAAAAACAACATGTCCACAAAATTAAATGTCATCGGAAAATATACATCTATCTCTAGAGAAATTAATATTATTGTTTCTCGTTTATCAAAAAACGCAGATAGTTTGATACTTGACGTAGACAATAATATTTGTGAACAATTGAACAGCACAATTAATAAGTTTTTAGGAGGTAAACGAATCAATTTTACCCAGAAAAGTTCCTACACAACACGAGTAAACGCAGCAGTTATAAGCTTTAATTCCAAAGAATATTTGCGTGCAATTAAAAAACACATGACAAATACTAGCCCAGGTAATTTTTAAATAAAATTATTATAAATAGAAATAAAATTTTAATTTATCCAACTTATTATGCTTTGATTTAGGCAAAATCGGAAAAAGTTTTTTAAAACGCATTCTAGACAAACGCAACATGTGTCAAAAAAGGAGACAAACTGTTCAAAAAACAGTTCTAAAAACCAATAAAAGAAGTACTACAGCTGATAAGGACTATGGAAATGCTGATGAGTTGGATAATGTAAGAAACATTGACAACCCAGAATTTATTAATGAAATGAATGCATTTATTAGGTAATTTTTAATATTAGGTATCCAAAGTTTTACAAACAATTGGTAAACTTATATCTATTTTTATTATTGTATAGAGTATTAGACGACGTCGATCGATCAAAAATTGAAATCGAGACCCGAGATCAAGGAGCTAGTGAAAAATGGAAACGTGAACGGTTATCAAGACTTACAGCTAGTAATTTTGGTCGCATTTGTAAGATGCGGCCAAGTACGAGTTGCAAAAACACCATATACTCAATTTTGTATAATAATTTCACTTGCAAGTAAGTATAACAATATTAATGTGTTACTTTTTTTAAAAATAAATAGATTCAGTAAAAAGTTAACATTTCATAGATCAGTACAGTATGGTAGGGATATGGAAAATATTGCAAGACAATATTTTGAAAATATGTATGATCTTCAAATAGTGCCATGTGGTTTATTTATAGATCTGGAGTACTCATTTCTTGGTGCAAGTCCTGGTAAGTCTACCATTTATTAAATTAGCTATATCAGTTAGTAATTTATAAGCTGATAATAACATTAATTTGCAAACATTATTATTTAGATGGAATCATTGATGATAATTCTATTGTTGAAATCAAAGCGCCATATGCAGCAAAAGATACACTGAATATAAATGAAGCTGTAGAGAGTGGTAAAGTAAGTATCTTTAATATAAAGAATAATTTTACTTTTGTATACCTACCTAATTAGTAATACAAAATAGAAATGTAATTCTTACTTACCTATTGCTATTTATACAAATTTTATTAATTTCTCTATAGATAAAATACTGTACAATTGTAAATGGCAAATTAAAATTAAAAATTACACATGATTACTTTTACCAAGTTCAGGGACAGCTCCATATAACACAAAAGAAAATGTGTTATTTTATAATATATACACCCAACTGGACATCAGTCGAAGAAATATTTTATAATCATGATTTTTGGTCGTCGAAAATGATCGATAAATTAAAACAGTGGGTTTGCTCATTTTATTTAAATTAATAAATTGTAATTGTGTTAATGGTTTAAATGCTTTTTTTCTAGTTTTTATTTAAAATGTTTACTACCAGAAATAGTAGATCCAGTTTTTAAACATCGTTTAATGATATCTGATATACGAGACCCAAATAAAAATGTGGCAGTAACATCGGCAGTAAGACCAACAGTCAAAACAAAATTGTTTTAATTAATATTCTGTATTTGATTTATTTTAAATAAAAGTTTTTGTTTCTTTTTAAAATAATTAAATGATTACCATTAGGTAATATTATGGTTTTTTTATTTAGTTATATTTTACTAAAATGTGAATGAGTAATACTTCAATAAATACAAATCAAGATATATTATAATACCGTTTCTACGATCTATATATTGATACATATATTTAGGTAAGCAGCTAAAATATTTGTGTATTTTTTTTGGTACGATTTATATTACATTTGTTTACATAATTTACAACTATGTATTTAAGTTAGTTGATTTGAGGCAGTAAAGGTAGACCCAGTCTCCAAAGAATACGAATGCTAAAGCTAAAAACATATTTTAGAGTTTATTATCGTATCTACGAGTATACATTAAAGGTATTATTATTTATTAATTGAAAAAATGTTTGTTTTTCCTTATTATCATATTAAAAAAGTAAGATAATATTGAACAGTACAATATTAAATACAACAATTACAATACAACAGTAAAATATGTATTTATTTAGGTACTATTAAATTATATTATACTGTATGTATTATATTTGAATGAGTAATAGTGTCATAACTACAAATTAAGGTATGTTATATTACAGTTTTTACAATCTATAAATTGGTGCATGTATCTAGGTAAGCAGTAACTTAAAAAAATAAATAGTTCGAATGGGTACGCGCGGTTCTTGAAAATAATACCGCGGCGTTTACGTGTGTAAATTTTATATTGACGCGATACGCCTTGGTCGAACGTTCATGAAATAATGATCAGCGCTCCCGAGACGGCACGGAATGAGCAGTGCCTGTAGTAGTGTAGTGCCACCGACTGCGTACTCTTAAGTAGTAGGCGTGGCTTAGACGTCGCGCGCTTGCGGATCCCGAAAACACTTAACAGCGCATTCTCTTGGCCGTTGCATACGTAACGCTTTGGGTATAACGTCCTCTTAATGGTTGTTTGTATTTAACTGGCAATTGTCGTTATGCATCTTTATATATCATATATACAACAATTACAACTGAAATATGTATTTCATTATGCTTTGCATCTGATTTTTATGAATAACTCTAATACACAATTGACTACTATGTAAGATTCCATAAATTTATACAGTAGAACAATCTAAATAGCAGTTCATTTATGTATATACTACATCACTAATATACTAATATATGTAATAATTCTATTAATCGGATTGTATTTGTTTTGATACACTCATGCCCTATGCTATGATTTGTGACCTTCAATAATTTTAGGTTTTCACCTGTGAACACTGATGTTTTTTTTTTAGGAATAAACAAAATTATAAAATTCTTCACACTGTTGCTACCTCTCATTATTAGACTGTTGTGTGATTTCATTCATTTCTTTATTCAACGCTTCATTGTGGACGTTCAATAAATAAATACCAACAACACCATACCACACTTGATGTCATATATTTGAAAACCTACTTCACCATTTAATTACCAACACACTAAACATTATATATATGTTGTTCCTAAGAAACACAGAAACTAACATGTTTGAAAGAAAAAAAACCAAGTGAAAAAAAAATTTATTTATTATTTTTGATCTGAAAAACATATAAAAAAATAAATTAAATATTAGACAAAACATGGTATTCAACTAATGTAGTCCAATTGAAAACTTACTATGTTCCTCTTCTACAGTCACCTGCAATTCATAAAATGATAGAATTAGAATTTTCGTAAGCAATTATCAGAAATTTGTATTAGGTAATTACATTTGCGGCGGCAACCGTGGCCATCCCCCTGGTGACGGTGTCCACGGTTGCTTCGCTTGGAGATTTTTGAGGTTCTGGTGGCTGTGGCGGTGGCGGTGGCGGCAAATCTAACTGGGCTACGGCATTCATTAAAATTTTAATTATAATAAAAATTAAAAAATGATAACAAAAATTGGTCGTGGTACACACACTCACCTTGACAATAGCGGGCAATATGCCCGGTTTGCCGACATCGAAAACACCCTGAAACATAAAATAAATACATGTCATCAAAAGTCCTTAGCCGAAATTTATATTTGGTAAAAATCTACTCACTTCTCTTCCTCCTGCACCAGAACCTCCACGTGATGGATTATATGGGGTGTTGTGCACATGCACACCCCTCCCTTAAAATTGGTACAAGTTTGTTACTTTCATTCTACAACACAAAAACAAAATGTAAATAAAATATATTATTTTCGCAGGTAATCTTCTATTGCCGCACCGTGTCGGATTGATTACATAAACACTTAGGCATACGACATTTCACGAACTGATGTTCAACAATATTGATATCCGTTACCACAGACACATTTTTAACTATACTAATTTTTATAAAATTACAAATAATTATGAATTTACGATAAAAAAAAAAAAACGAAACACGTGGCCTTCGCTAACCATAGAGTACCTATATACATAAGTTAATTTAACAAAAAAAAATATTTTCCACACCCACTACTCTATGGCCATGTAACGTGCTTTGCTTAACGTAAAAGAATACATTTTACATTGATTCAAATGCACACGTGTCGAGTAAAAGCCGGCTATACGATATTTCATAAATTGGTTTTTAAATATCTATTTGGATGACCACAGACACATTTTTAACTATACTATAATTTTATAAAATTACAAATAATTATGAATTTACGATAAAAAAAAAAAAACAAAACACGTGGCCTTTACTAACCATAGACAATATACATTAGTGACATAATAATTTGTAATAAATAAAATAATTTAGCGGAATGTTTTTCAAAAAATGGTTTAAATATTAAAATACACTCAGTAAAAATCATATAACATATAACAAAAGTAAAAAACAAAAAGCACGTGACTCAAGGTGACCTTATAACCCAATATGTATCTAATAAATAATCACAAAGTTTACTTACGCTGTGTTCTTCTACGGCTATACGGCTGGTTGAGAAATGAAATTAGTCTACGTCGGTCGCAGTGCCTGTTGCCAAAAATCTTATTTCCATCACTCCACTTTATCGGGTAACTACGACACCTCAATGATAGATAAAATTACGCGATTAGGAAACGATTCGTGTGACAGAGATCGATATAGTGGATACAGGCGATACAGCAGACATACAGATATCGTAATGTGAAACGAGCCTTTGATAATATTATGACATACATAGGTTATTACACATCGACCCCCCAATTAATACGCCATGATAGACACTATAACATTTGACGCAAACATCATGTTCACCTTCAACTATCCTGTGAACAATACAGTATCTATAACAAAAAAAGCTTTACGTATGACACGACGATGTACACTGTACACAAATTGTTGAACCTCTTGCACCAACAGTTGACTGACCGAGCTCGAACCTTAATAGATTTCAACTAGAGCACCTATCCACTAAATACTAATTTCAATTACTGTCGTGCCCTACCTGATTTGTTGCAGTGCTAATAGTACCTAACCAAAATTTAAAATCACGGTTTGGTAGAGTCGAATTTTTAGAAATACTCTCTATAGCTACCATTCTTGACCCACGATTTAAAACCCTCCATTGTAATGATGCTATCGCTTGTTCTAAAGCCATTAATACCATTAAAAAATAAAATTGTAGATCTTAGAATTGATTGTAATGAAACCAGTTCTTATACAGGCAATTCTTCTAATGATGAAGACACTGATAATTTATGGTCTATCCATAAAGAGCTCGTTAATAAAAAAACATAAGACGAAACAAGTATAAGAAATAACATGCCAACTGATTTAAAGCATTATTTAAATCAGCCGACTCTGCCATTAGGTGAAAATGTTTTAAAATTTTGGGACTTTCATGGGCCTATTTACCCTTATTTAAAAAAAATTGTTAACCCCTATTTATCAATGGTAGCGACATCAGTTCCTTCGGAACGCTTATTTTCAAAAGCTGGGCAGGTAATGACTGATAGTCGTAATCGTTTGACGGGTGAACATCTAAACAAGCTTCTGTTCCTAGGATCTCTTTCAGAAAGTGATTGGAATTTAGATTAGTAATAATGTAATTATCTGTACAGCTTTTTGTAAATATTTATAATGTAATTATCTGTACAGCCTTTTGTAAATATTTATAATGTAATTATATGTATATTATTTGTAAATATGTTTGTTATTAACTTAAATTAGCATTTTAAAAATTGTATATTTTCAAATGTATCAATAATAATTATGTATTGTTTATAACAATGAATTCTTAAAAATATTTGTATAAAATATGTATGTATATTTTATATTAATAAATAAAATAGTATTTGATAATATGAATTTGAGAGGAATAAAGGATACGCCTTAATTCTTTTTACTCAGTTTCATTGAAAACATTAAAGAAAAAGAATCGATTCATTTTAGCCGATTTTTAAATCGGTCGATTTTTTAATTTCGATTTAAATCGATTCACCGACGTGAATAAATAATAGTGTTAGGTGGGTACTTGAGGTACTTGTAATTTGCCTCTGGAAAATTTTTAGTTCACCACGCCACTGGGCGCCATCAATATAATATAAATATATAATAATTTAAATTTGTTATTGAAACTTTATATACTAACCTACTAACCTTTTATATATAACTTTTATTAAAATTCTCAAACTTTTTCAAGTAAATACGTATATTAATATAAGAACATTAAGAACCACAAATAGTAATACAAAACCAAAAATCAGTAAAAAATACGCCGAAAAAAAAGATTTCATAAATGAAAAATTTTCAGATTACACAACAAACAAAATTAATCAATACGATTATGTTAAATTTTTTAAGTTATAGAAATAATCAAATAAACCTAATAAAATATAAAATGTTGAATTATGCGATTTTTGTTATATTTTTTAATCATCATATATTTACTTTTGAAAATTCTTATATAATTATTTAATTGTGTATATACATATTATGTACCCTTTTCCGCCTTGTAGGAATTAACATACGTACCTGTTTTTTACCGTGTAGGAACTTACATATTATGTACCTTTTTCTATCGTGTACTAACGTACCTATGTATTTTTTGTACCTTCTACTCTAGATTTGTGATAATACCATCCCCATAAACACCGGTTTAATGTGTATTCCATTTAAATAGCGCAAAAACATAATTGTTAATTCTAATTTATACAATAAATCAACATTGATTTTAATAATATCAACCATTTTAATACAAAATGAACTATTGTTTATTTGTATATAAGCATCTCACTATACTTTACTATCGAAGAACTAACTAGGTAAGCAGTGGTACACCAATTCTCTAATACAATAACACTTAATAATATTACTGATAATGCCGATTCCTGTTTAAGGGGCATGAGTGGCAATCCATTTGGCATGTTATAATATTCTTAGACTTTAATTTAGTTCAAATTGTTTAAAAAGTGTTATTATGTGTTATTATTATTAAAGTGTCGAGTCTCTAACAATTTTGGGGATAAGACTAAAGGTAATTTGTTTTTTTGGCATATTCATTTTTGAAACTTGCGCCAAAATATTCTAAAAAATTATAATATAAGAACATTCACTTTATTATTAAATAGCTGCTTGTGAAACTCGGGGGCTTTTGAGACTTGGCGATGCAGACGTCAATGTCGTTGAAATCACTTATAGAAGTCCCTCCTGTTGACGTCATGGGCAGTTAAAAAACAAAAATGTAGGAGGTGATAACGATTTTTGATAAGTCTTATGCCGGGTTTACACCAAGCCGACAAAACAGCAACTTTCTGTCTCGCGACAAATCTGCGACAAATCGCCGACGAAATGGAAACATTTCCGCGACAAAATCGATTCTGGCGACTCAATGTTCTTGTTTCTAGAGACATTTTTGTGTCCTCTCAAAAGCGGTAAACATCAAAGGGTTTCTGTTTTGTTTCTGTTTTCGGCAACATAAGTCTATTTGGTGTAAACTAGTGTTGCAACATCTGACAAATTGTTTACTACCATTATTCTCCCTCTACACTTCGCGAGTTCATTATCACACGACTATCATTATCAATATTCATTATCAGTGAACAATCAATTGCATTATCAGTTATCACGCATAATTATCATAATTTATAAAATATACTAATTCTAAATAGTAATTTATAATTCTCGTGATATATTCTTTACGTTTTAATTTTAATTTCCCACGGTGTCACCATTAAAATGGATTTGGTTGGTAAACCAAATAAAGTATGGTCTACTACTGACACATGCAAGTTGATAGAACTGTACAGAGAATCACCAGTGTTATGGGATGCGCGTTGTCCAGATTACAAAAATAGGTACAAAAAGGCCGATGCATTACTTGAATTTGCAGAAGCTTTGTCGACCACTCCTGACTCAATAGACAAGAAAATAAAAAACATTACCTCTCAATATGCAAGAGAAAAACGACTACATGAAAAAGCAACCAAATCTGGAGCAGGAAAAGAATTCCATTCAAAATGGTTTGGATTTAACTTAATGTAGGGTGACCAGACGTCCTCTTTTACGAGGATTTGTCCTCTTTATATGAGTGTCCTCGTTTGTCCGGGCTCTTTTAAATAAAAAGTTAAAATGTCCTCTTTTTTACACGGAGTCTGTATTCAGTGGTAAAATGTGTTTTAAACGATATTGTATTTCCAAAAAATAATTTATAGAATTGGTGATAACATGAGTAATGCACAAGATTATAGATAAAATTCTGATTATGGCTGTGGTCCTGTAGATAGTAATATCACAGAATAGTTATTTTTAGAATTAACAATATAATATAATATAATATTATGCTATAAAATATAAAAACATTTAAACCAATTTACTTTCCTAAACAATGATAAGACCAAAACAAGATAATTAATAAATATTTATTAATCAAGACTTTTAAAAAAAAAAAAATAGCTAATAGTTAATACAATAATGCCTAAGAGAAAATGTGTCTTCAATGATCGACTGAAAGAATCATTTAAAAGTTTTGTTGATGGCCGTGACGTTAGTGAAGCCAAATGTATCGTCTGTGATTGCTATGTTTCAGTTGCCAATAAAGGTATGTTTTCCTTAAACAGATTTATATATTTTAAATTCATTAATATGCTTTGTATTTTTACATTTTTGTCAGGGTCTTATGATTTAAAAGCTCATTTAGACACAACTAAACATAAGTCAAGAATAGCTAGTTCTGCGGTTTCATCATCTAACAATTTAAGTAATTTTGTTATTAACAAAAATACACCTGAAATTTTGAAAGTTAGTGCAGTGGAGGGTACACTCGCATTTCATACAGTTGTACATCACCATAGTTTTCGATCAATGGATTGTACGCCTGCAATCTTACGTTGTATGTTTGATGACTCTAATACTGCTAAAAAATTAAGTTGTGCACGAACTAAAACTGAAGCAATTGTAAATAATGTACTGGCACCCCATTCTCTGAAAGTTATGTTTGAATGTTTAAAATGCATACCTTTTATTAGTATTGCTACAGATGCAAGTAATCATGGTAACACAAAAATGTTTCCAGTTCTTATTCAATACTATGATTATTTGAATGGTGGAATTAATGTTAAACTTATTGATCTCAAAAATACAAAAAATGAAACTTCAGATACTGTTAGTGAATTATTGTTGGAATCACTGAATAAAAATAACATAAAAAGTAAATGTGTTGCATTTGTTGGAGATAACACTAACACGAATTTTGGAGGCATTAATCGTAAATCTGGTCAAAACATATTTTCCAAACTTAAATCAAGTGTTAATAAAAATTTGCTTGGTATTGGTTGTCCTGCTCATATTTTGCACAATGCCATACATCATGGTGTGGATCAATTTGATATGTTTGATATTGAATCAATAATTCTTAAAATTTACAATTATTTCTCTATTTACACAGTTAGAACAGAATCACTGAAAGACTTTTGTGAGTTTACAGATATTACATACAGAGAACTACTGTATCACAGCAAAACAAGATGGTTAAGTTTATTTCCTGCAATTAACAGAATTTTGCAAATGTTCCCTGCGTTAAAATCATATTTTATATCACAAGACCAAACACCTAGGGCACTATTAAACTTTTTTGAAAATGATTTTAGTGAACCATTTTTACTTTTTGTACATTCTTTGATGAGTACTTTTCATAACAGTTTGGAAAAAATAGAAAATGATAGCAATTCAATCTGTGAAGTAATTAATATAGTTGAAAATATTTTGACTAGTCTAAAAGGTAGAACAACAGAAAAATTTATACCCTTGGCCGTAAAAGCACGTATAAAACATTTGAGAGAAAATGGAGAAGAAATTGCCTGTGATAATTTTATTGGACATTGCTTATGTATATATTCCTCAACAACCAGTTATTTAGAAAAATGGACTATGTCATTAATGCAATTTAAAGTAATTCAATTTATCCAGTTTGATTATTAATGATTTTTAATCAAAAATTATTTTTCAAATTATTACAGGTATTTAAATGGATGGACATTCAGAAATCTGCTCCAATAGATTACAACGAAGTTGAAGAATGTATAACTTTCTTAAAGTCCCTAAATGTTTTTATTGATGATGTACAATTATTTGACCAGATTCAAAACTTAAAAACATTTATTAGCATCCAAGATGATACATATTTCTTTGAAAAATCTCCAAATAAGTTTTTATTGTTTTTTTCTTCAAATCAAAACATAACAATATTTTCTGAAATTTTGAAAATTGCACAGTTTTTTTTTGCTATTCCAGGACATAACGCTAGTACTGAGAGAGTATTCTCACTTATAACTAGTCAATGGACTAAAGAACGCAACCGTTTCTTATTGGAAAACATTAAGGGTGTTATGATGGTTCAATTTAATTTTAAACATTTTAAATGTGCTGATTTTTTTAAATACTTAAAAGATCAAAAAAACAATTATATTTTAAAAGAAATATCTAGTTCTGACAAGTATGGACAAGTCAATTCTAAATAATGTTTAAAAGTTTCTAAGGTTGTTTGAAAAGATTAAAAATAAATGTTTTAAATTTGCGTTTAGTTTTGGTCGATCATTTTAATTTTATTGTTTCTAATAGATATGTTAGATTTTTAATATGCTGTTTATTTGTGCTTCAATCAGCCCACTGAGTATAATAAAATTGTGTTAAATAAATAACACAAGTATGTTTTATATATTATGAATAATTTTAAAGTACATATCCATAATATTAGTAAAAAATAAAAATGTCCTCTTTTTTTACAAGAGACATCTGGTCACCCTAACTTAATGGAATTTCTTAAAGATAAGAACCAACCGCGGAAGACTATTGAAGGTGGTATACAGGTAAATATTGAATATTATGGTTTATCTAATA